>NC_051164.1:99392867-99692867 GCF_013339745.2 Dermacentor silvarum | reverse complement strand
TGATTGCTCGAGAATACTACCCTAGGCGACGCGATTGTGGTGCCCATAAATTAAGTGGACAGTGTCCATAGGTTTTCTTGCAAAACACAGAGGGGCATCTGGTGTCATTACTTCTGAGAGCTGCTTAAAGGGCACTGCGGTGCCACTGGAATGCTTGGAAACAAAAGGCTGAGCTTATCTTCAATGTGGCTTGGCCTAAAACATGAACAGGTCTGTACCATTACAGGTTTCCTAAAATTAAACCTTAACACATCTCAGTTTTCTTGGATTAATGCTTGCTCATCCCTGGTATAGCAAGCAATTGGAGAAAATGGAAATTGACAGATCTTTTCTTTGCCCATCCTCAAGATTTAGGGACTTGCTGCTGGTACTGTTACAAAACAGAATGCCAGTCACTATGTGTCTAATGTGTACTGGCTCTTTGAGGAAGATGCCCCAATTTGAAACCTCCACTTCCCAGCGTTCCCATGCATGCAAAAACAATGTAACGCCCCTTTTCATCCTCTAGATGGCAAGGGACTATGGTGGCGTTGAACAAGCCTCATAAAAGCCTTGCTGCCAGGTGGTTGACCCTTTACGGTGAATTAGCATGTGGGCAAGCAAAGCTTTTCTTTTTCTTATAATATTGCTGCAGTCTACATTTCCACAGCGCATTGCAGAGGCAATCAATTGGCAGTTATGGATTGGTGCTTTGGTCTAAGGCGAAAATTGAGAAGGCAGTTGTCACTGCATGGCCTAGACGGTGCACACACATTCCTTGGCTCATTGGCTGACCCAATCAGTCTTTTATGTGACACCATGTAGGCATGGATCGATCTAGAAGTTACAGCCTCAAGACAGCGCTCTGGTGGAGAACCTGCCCGCCACTCTTCCACACAAAGATCAATCGCTCATTCATATGAAAGCAATCCACAGCATCCACTTTACTCTCCCCAGGAATCACTGTGGCCAGGATCAGAAATTCTTTCCATGCAACAACCAAAATGTTAACCTTACTAAACCTTTTGTCGTCAGTGTTTGTCCTCTTACATGATTTCTCTAGCGCAATCTTTCATCTGAGAACAGAGCCAAACAAAAACAAGTCTAACAAAAAGTGTTGTTACAAACAAAAAATAAATGCTTTACTACGACATTCTGGCTCGTGCAGTTGGAGGATCTGCATACTGTATGTGCTGTATAATAGTTTTAGTTGTATAACTATTTCGTTACCACACCTATTTAGATCGATCACCGGTGATCAATGCTTTAAATCACATATTTCGACATATAGGAGTAGTTTTTTATGCACTTAGTGCCACCCAGTCCAGGCACTCCACTTTTAGAATCAGTTTAAGTTTTCCCGCTCTGGCGATGTTGAGATTTTTGGCGGAGCTTTTGAGAACTAATGTGCGTGTGTTGAAGTGAAAAGGGGTGTGAATTTCCTTTCATATTAATATTTCATAAAAAAAACTACCATTTTCGCGCGGTAACGAAAGAGATAAACTGCATCTCTACTTTGCATTTTAACGGATAAGCAATAGTCTTCCAACACAAGAAAATTCTAAAGTGAAAGTGCACAGGCAGCAATACTGTTACCTGAATAAACTCGAATGCCACAACATGATTCTAGCACATGAACATGAAAACACTGCATGCTGGCCTGGTGATGCTAGAACTGCTGCAGCAATGGGTGACCGGCTAATCGGCAGCTGAAACTCCCGGTAGAAAGACCTTAAATTGAGTGGTTAAAGGCAATTAAAAATATTCCATAATACTGTGAAGTCACCATGGCATGTGTGTGTACTAAAATAGGTCAAGTCTGGAGTGAATAGCACCAAATACAGTGGTGTGATCTGAATGGAACATTAAATTAAATTTACTATAAAAACAAATATGAGAGTGTTTCCCCTAGAAAATTGTGTGCAAATGTGTGTTACAGTAAAATCCCTATAATTCCAACTGCTCTGTTTGTGCCAGTAAACTACTATGTACTTGAATAGAGAGGAACTCCCGCATATTCGAACACCAAAAATTACTGCAGAAGCACCCTAGTGAGACTTTTCAGATGTCTTATTTAACTGTTGCTAATAAGGTGTTTATGTTTTCTCTTCCCCAGACAAAACCAATGTGGAGTAAAATGTGGGACTTTCCCAGAAGCACTCTCACGCATGACCCCCTGTCTCGGAGGCCATGCCCCCTCTTCCCAAGCTGACAAAACACTCCATGAGACGGCACTTCTTTCATTGTTAAGTCGGTCAGCACTATCGTCATTGTCACTTAATGTAGGATCAGATTTAAAAAAAAATTTCGGTTGCCATTTTGCACGTGGTGTGTCCACAAAGCAGGTCTCTCACAGACGTACGTCGTTGCTCATTGTGCGGCTTCGCATTTGTGTGATCGGCGCCACCCTCTTGTGCCTCCGCGAGAGCCAAGTGATGCGAAGTAATGGGGCTCGTTTTTTTGGCCTCCATGGCATTCTCTGCCAACGGAGATGGCCAACTTGGTGACGCTGTTGTCGACTGTATACGAAGACGTAAGTCTTGCAAATCTTATCGCCTCCAAGCATAATACGAGGCAGGGCATTATTAGAGATATTTGTATGCCACTTTAAGCCTAATAAATTTTATTTGGGTGGGGGATGAGATTTCCAGACTGATCTTTCGGACTATATTTCTGTCCCCGTGAGGTCCAGAAAGTCAGTCGGCAACTGCATTTCTTTTTTTCAATCATATTCACTTCAAACCAGGGGTTGACTTATATTCCGCATCGACCTATATTCAGGTCTTAACGGTACTGACAGACAACCGCACTGTTGCTGGCCCCATATGTGTCTGCAAATATATTTTTATATTTTTGATCCGATACTAACTTTTTACAAATATGGCAGTTAACAGCTTTAGCAAAGCGTAGTATTGGCCATTCATGTGGATGATGCAAAAATGGCCCCACTAGATTCGCATTCCACATCTTCAATCCATGGCCAAGACTAAATTCAACAACACCATTTACATAAAAGAATATTGAAGCAACTTGTTCGCATTTATATATGGTCATGAAGAGTATACTGATACAAAGACAACAGTCAAACGATAATTGAGTACAAATTAATTAGTGCGACAATTATTTAGTAATTGATTTGCTGAGCTATCCACAACTGGAAACTCCCTCCAGCATATCATGGGCTCGACATGGGGTTTCCAGCGCTTAAATCTGAGCTTTTAAGCCATCAATTTCAGCGTATCAAACATATGTTGGGCTTTGTGAGGTTAAAATGCGTTCAAAATGTCAGAGGTGGTCTAGAAGCCCTTATGGTCCAAATACAAACGCTACTTACAGAAAACAATGCAAGTGAACATGCTCCACAAGTGTGGCATGCCACCACCTACCAGCTCCTGGTTGAGGAAGTTCGCTCCACATTCAAAGGGGTCGGTGAGGGTCCCCGCCGCGAACGAGGTCGCGAGCAGTGGCCCTCGACACCCTCAAACGTTGTGGCACCCCCGCTGCTGCTCCAGTCTGAGAGAACCTCCGACGATTCGGTGAGATCCAGGCTCCACTCGTCGAGATCCAGATCACCTGCGCAAGAGCTTGCGATTAGTACAGGACGCATGGCTTTTGATCATCCTTAGGACCATAAGCTACACTGTGATGCCATTTTTCTAATACTTCCTGTAATCCGCCTTTTTCATTTTCCTGTGCTGCCTTCTGCCGCACGCCACTGGAAACGTTTTGGAAGGGTGCCAGTGCTTTCGCCGGTTGACTTGTGAACCTGCGCCCTTGTTGAGTGCGCATCGGTTGTGCGTTTCGTCGATCGCGAATAATTATTAATGGCTTCTGCGGGGCAGCATTTCGTTCCTGGAAGCCATCACCAACTATATATATGTATATGGTGAGCAGGCGTGAGTGCTCTGTTTTGTTTATAGTGGGCCGATAAAGGCAAACTGAGTTCCCTCTGCTGCCGCGGCTGCTTTGGAGTTGTCGCTGACTCCTGCACTTGCACCTCGCTTTTTTTTTTTTCAATTCTTTTTGCACATTCTCTAGACATTCTGCATAAATAAGAAGTTTTCTAGCGCGCAGCCTTCCGCGTCGGATTTAGCAAAGCGGCGCACTTGTTTAAATCGACATCTACAGCCACAGATTGTTGTTAGCGTAAAAAATTGGGGAAAAGGTGCATCGCTGATATGAAAAAAAAAAAAAAAAAAAGTCACAACGTCGAATAAAACACACCATACCTGCTCATATGAGCTGTGTTATTTCACCATGAGACGAGTGCAGTATGAGCGGCTACTGTGATCCAGTTACAAATATCGGGCTATTAATTTATTACTGATTCTCGCTTTCTTTAACTTCATCATACTTAGTTTGCACGTGTCATAAAGCATTATTAGAGAAAAATGTGCTCAGATAAGTGCTCCTTTAAAGGCCGTGTTGTTCTCCGGCAGAAACGCGGATGGCATCACTGACACTGTTAGTATATACGTATATAACTGAGTGAGGAGACTGTTTATGCTGCTGTACCGAATGTACCGTCTCTTGTTTCGCGTTTGACGCAGAGATAAACAGTACATCTCAGGAATTAAGAAATGTGTCAGCATACCAACACGTACAAACCCACCCATCTACGTTGCGAATACGAGCGGCAGCCTACGTACGGTGACGTACAGATGTTGGCACAGCCGTAGGACACAGCGCTGTGTCGCCGCTTGCAGCTTATTGTGTACGCGCTGTGCGAATAAAGAGTAATTTATTTCAAATCGCTAAGGCCAGAACTGAACTAGAAAACCAGTTTCCTTCATCCTACCTTCCTTACGTTTCAGTACGGGTCCCCCGGGTAGCAAGTGCACGAACTCAACGGCACCAGGCCTAAACTTCGCTGAACAGGATCAACATTGGCTCCAACTTCATGTGCACGGCTTGAGAGGGTCGAAGCTTGCGCATTTCAACCTTTCAACTTCGTAGGCATGTTCCGAGTCACTTTGAGCGGGATTATTTATATATACCAATGAAGGCGTTGCGGCTATCGCGTTATCGGTTCGACGGCCTATCGCACGAAGTACGGTCGAACGATGGTGGGCACGGTGACTATCGGTGCCGTGGACAAGATATCCCGTCGCAGTACCAAAACCCAGTTTACGCTATATACACACGCTTTCGGTACCACACCGACATCGAGCTACCAGTGGAGTTTCCAATGCGGTACACGGCACGAGTCAGTAGTAGCGTGCGTCCGAGCGCTTTTTTTTTTTCGGGGGACGTTTCCCCGAGATAGGGCCGCACGGTCGTGCGCGCGACCCTTCTAAAACGTTTCACGTCTAATCCGCCAGGGCAGGGCACATGCGCCTGTGAGAAAGACGGATTGTGCCCATTGTCATTTTAGGCTTAAGTAGTAACGTATTTACCCACTTTTAACCCCCCCCCCCCCCATTATAAAAAATGGTATGCATTATTTAATGGAATCATACTCACTAATTCGGACAACTCTCAGAGCACCGCAAATGTGCGACAGAAAAGAGCAAGCGGCTGACAGAGTCCACATCATTGTCATCGGCGGAAACCGTATCGTAATGACAGGCATGAATGATTCGCACCCATTTGTGCCTTTATACCTTTTACAGTAAAAGCTTGTTAATTCGAACTCGAAGGGGACCATAAAATTGTTCGAATTAAGCGCAGTTCGAATTAGAGGGCGGGTGCTACAATGAACGGCCATCGCGCCACGCTACGCAGGCACAACCCCTCTGGACTCGTTTATTGCGAAATAGGTGCTACTACAAATTTGTAGCAGGTGATTTCGTAAATTAAGTTCATGGAGCTCGAACAGTGAACAAAATTAATTGATCAGTCAATTATACACCAGCAACAAGCACCGACATGCATTCATGTGAGCAGCGAGCCTTAATGTCGAAATATATGACACTATTTATGCTCCAAAACACGTTTTATAGGGCAGGGTAAACGCAATCAAAATTAAAAGTAATAGGCAATATGCATTTGCTTGCGTTTCTTCTGTCACGACTCCATGAGCATCGCTAGCAGCTTGCCCAAGAGCTCCAGCGGAGCGTTGGATCTGAATTCTCATCTGCTCAAAAATAACGTGCTGCAACATCCAACACCGACGCTGCTTCGCATACACTTGTGGGTGGCACTGACTTGTTGCCTTTGTCGGACTTATCACTGTCAGCCGTGTTCAGCGCACGTGAGCCCTGCTACATCTGCTCACAGCACGCAGCCTCTATTATGTCAGCGTCACTCAAAGGCCCTGATGTATCCGTCCAGATAACTCTTAAAATCAACACCTGCTGACAGAGCAGCGTAGCCAGGGTCGAGCATGACGAAGTCATCTTCCCACGACGCCTTCAAGTTGCAGGCTTCTGGAGCTTTGCCGAAGCCACATTTGCGGAAACAATTTGCGACAGTCTCCTGCTTGATGGAATTCTACGATGTTGTCAGCATATGAATAGCCCCGAGCAGATCGACATCGCAAGACCTGCCACTGTCCTAAAGAAAGAAGAATTCTCCCTAGGAGGTGGTGCCTGTACAGTCTTCAGGTTTTGGATTACTCCAAGATCCATGAGCTGGAGCACAGCAGTCGTGTTTTTCGGCAAAAATGCCAAGGGGATTGCTTCAGCCCGCTGACATCGCATTGCGCTGAACATTGTCTACGAACATCAGAACATTCCTGTTCTGCGAATTTCCTGTCAGGTACGCGCAGCCAGTCAGTGAAGATCTCCCGAGTCATCCACTAGTTCTTGTTTGAACTATAATCAACAAGGAGCGTCTTGCTGCCCTTAAAGCAGCGAGGCTTCGCTGCCTTGCAAATTACGACCAAGTGCCGTTCACTGTCTGTCGCATTTGCGCACATCATCAGGGTGATCATTTCTTTACTCCTCTTACCACCTGCACAAGCATCGCCTTTGTAAGTTAGGGTGCAGCTTGAAGCGCCGACTCATTGGCATTAAACGCATCGTTGAGCGAGTAACCAGCGAGGTGCTTCTTAAGTTCGCCGGAGATCTACTGTTCACACATTTTTTGGTCGACCTCGGCAGCTTCCCCACACACATTTCTGAATGTAAGCCCGTGACGAGCCCTGAATCGCGACAGCCAGCCTTCAGACGAGCCGAAGTCGCTGATGCCCATTTGGTTGGCGAAGTCTGCTGCCTTCGCAGCAATTGTGGGCCCACTTAATGGAATGTTACTGCTTCAAGCTTCCTTAACCCAAAGCACTAAGGCATTTTCTAACTCAGGATGGGCCAATGTTTGCAGCCTTTTATGAGAGGGCTCCATATTCTCCTTTTGAAATACTTCAACAATTGATTATTTGTTCTTCAGGTAGATTGACTGTGCCTTCTGTCGCAGCAGTGTGCACGAGCGCTACCCGAATGGCGCGGGCACGTGCAAGACGGAGCGTGCATAGCAGTGGCAGCGCGCCAGCTTCGCCTTGTGCATGCTGACTTGTTTCTGTTTTGTTGTTTTGCATCTCTAGTAAAGTGGGTTTGGTTTTGCAACACATTGTAATCACTCTGGGCTGACTTCTGCAAGGAGCGATGTAAACCAGGGGCTCCCAGTTCGAATTAACCGTTGTGGATACCGACACGTTCGAATTATCAAGAGTTTTCCCCCACTGAAATACACAGGGCTCTGCTGGCACCATGTCAGTTCGAATTAACGAGCTTTTACTGTATTTACGCTTATTGTCGCACATAACCCCGCGCTGGTGCTGCACGTTGCACCATCTATGATCACATCGATAGTGACTGCAGTTTCGTCTACAGCGGTTGCGGCAAACAATAGTTTCGTTTTGCCTCGCCGAGCACATCGGCCCCATGCCTTCAGACCTGCATCGTCGCCGCCCAAGATGGTGTCGATAGCGACCATGATTTCATCCGCAGATGTTGCGGCAAACAGTAGGTTTATTTTGGCTGTGACGTGCCTGCATGTGCAATGTCACAAACACAGTGGAAGCTGCTGAGGATGAAACGCTCTAGCAATACCGCAATGGGGACCAGCTCACCGATGAAAAAATAACCGGGATGTGCGCACGGCAGCAAAATGAGTGTCCCGGAAGAAGTTGTGCGCCGCCACTGCACTGCGAAGGAAGGCCTCGTGAAGTCATGAGGCCTTCTCAGCTACGAGCGCTAATCAGCCACGAGACAATGAGAATCGCAGCTTTCGCACTGCACTTGTGCAAAATAGATAATGTTGATGTGGTAAGCATTTGTTTATTGTATTCTTGATACCCCCGACAATTCGACTAATTTAAACATTCTTTTTATTTAGTGAGATCGAATTAACAAGATTTTACTGTACCGCACTGTTGATAACCTGCTGCGGCCGACAGAGAATGCTAAAGTGCTGTCGGACAGTGACCATGATGGCCATTATGTGTGAAAGGACACCTAGTTCCGGACCAGGAAGAATTTTTCCTCACTCTGAAGTTTTGTTTTTGAGAAACTTCTGAGAAACACGAATGGGTTTCCATTGTAGCTTCAGGCTGCATACCCCCCCCCCCCCCCCCCCAGTAGATGACAATTTTTTTTTTCATGAACCTTCTTCCACCTTGCAGGATTCCGGAGAACTGATTTGCGACATCACGTGTGATAAGTTTGCATTTTATGATGGTTAATTCTGGTAAGGGATGCAATCAGGATCATGTCAGAAAATAAATTCTGGTGCAGTTTTTTAAATCATTGTTAAAAAAAAATCCAACTATGTGCACCAAAATCTAACCTTTAAGGATAAAACAAAAACCCAGAATTTTTTTAAAGTTTTTATCTAAATCTGCAAAACACATTAAGAATAAGTATGATCGACAAAAGGAAAAAATTTTTCGGAAACATTTTCAGCAATAGGGGGAAAACCCCGGGCAGAAAACTGGAAATGGGCTTCACCCCAAGCCACCTGAGGCTTCGTTCTCAATTTGTATAGACAGCTCTCATCATATGTGAACCATAGGTGTACATTTCATTTGCTTTACATCACGTCTGATACCACTGCAGCTGGATATCTTTCATCGGCCTGTCCCCTGTAACCTTTCTTTCAAGGACATTGTTTATTGTGAGGCAAGTAAATTAATAAAAATAAGGACAAAGACAGTGAGTGGCGTGCCAAACTTTTTCCTTGTCCAGTATTCCTGTGCTAAACCAACAAATGACGCTTGCTGCCCGTCATTCAGTGTTGGCTGAAGACATTTAGCCAGAAACAGTACTCAATACTGAAACTGGGCAAAAAGATTTTTTATGGTATGTTGCCTGTAGGCAACACTCGTCAATAAAGGGCTAATATGTACCTGATAGATTCAGAAGAGCGTTAAAAGAAGGCACCAGGCTGAATACAAGTGTGCTTTTGACAACCCAGTGGTGGGCGATATTAAACAGATCGTTAACAAATAAAGCTCAGAAAAAAAACTTTATAACACACTGCATGCCTCTCAAAATTTTTCGAAGGTTTAGCTAAGAAACCACACCACTTCAGTCAGTTTAAGTGCGGTAAATGACCCCCCCCCCCCCCTTCACCACCACCACCCAGAAAAAAAAAAAAAAAAAAAAAAAATGCACGCTACACACGTCGCAAGAACATAGGAGGAAAAACAAAACAAATATCAATGTCATACGTCTAGAAACGGCAAATCTGACATGTAGGCAAGATAACGTAACAATTTCATTGTAATTTTCATTTTTGCACTTCATCAGTGGTCTGAGCTATGCCCCAGAGGTGTTGCCTGCATTGTAACCCCAGTCGGCCGGTCGTGAGTGGTGGGTGATAAAGCGAGAATCGAGTGAAAGGAATCGCTACAGTATACTGGCGATGATCTGCCACGTTTAGACATCTATATCATACGGCACAATGCAGTCGTGACAACAATGTCCTGCATACCGCATTTTATAGTGTACACGACGCCCCCCTACTTTCCAAGAAAAAGAAATTGCTATATAAGACACCTATTTAGCTCAGTAGACAAGGTGAAACATGATTACGCAACTTAGCGGCGCATCCACTCATATTTCGAAGGTAAAATTTGTCTAAATTATTTGTAATTGGGCTTTTTATGCATTCAAAAATTTAGTTGCAGTAGGCCTTTTAAAAATGGAGAATGTACCAGATTCTCCGATTCTGTCCTATTCCAATCTGCAACGACAGGAAGCTGATTCCAGAGACAAAGGCGATGTACAAGCTGACAACGAGAGGCAAGGAAAATTAAGCAAGATGGTAACCATAACAAAATTTAAGACCAAGAGAGCTTTGAATTTAGAAATACGAGATATGAACTAGCACTTACATGTAGTGCTGGTGTCCTTTTTGAGCAAGTCCTCGAAGTCCTCCCAACAGCCAAAGCCAGGATCCATCGATCCCAAACTGGCAACACTTGCTGGCCGTTCGAGAGGTGAGGACTCGCTTTCGGTGGTGATGAGGTCGGAAGGTAAAGGCATGCTGCATCAGATACACGGTGACCATAGTTCAGTGACAAGTGAAGAACACAGGAGACGCGCCTCCTGAAAAATCACACCCCAGTCACTTACCCCCTTCTGTGCTTCAAGAAACAGTTCATAACTATAGGCACAGTGTTAGGAAGACAAGAGCGACAGTAGATGCATTGTCCATCTTGCCTTCCCTGTGCTGTTCCTATAGACCTTTTCTTTTCCAAGGGCGCCACCATATTGTGCAGGCTGATTTCGCCACCATGTTGGCTTGGGCGAATGCAGATTTGTATGCCAAGTATACACTTGGTAGCAGTTGCTATCGATTGTTTTCTTGCTGGCGAGGTCTATTTAGCATGACGTGATGTCTTCTACGTTGGAAACTACTCCGAGACATACCAAAGCGATTTAACTTGACATGGCTGGAGTTGACACGGCCATAACTTGACATCGCCGAGCGAAGCATGCACAGACGTTGGCGCCTACATTCAGCCTTGGCGATCAGTTGCATATTTATAAACATCCATTTCACAGGACGTGCCCTTACCAAAACTTTTGCCCTGTAGTTCACCTAGGCTGCGGTTTAGCAGCAATGATTAGTTAAGAAACATACAATGACGATCGTCGCAGCAAGGGTGACATTCAAAGCTGGCACAACATTCGTAATATCGCCAAACGAGCCCAAATTTGTTAATACTATGCGAAATTCAGGATGGTTGGCAGGTATGGACATGTGACTGGCGCAAAGAGGAGCTCTAGCTGTTCAGCAATAGCGAAGACGCTCCACACACAAACACCCAAAACCGCAACGATTTATCTGACCCTGCACAAATTAACTCGCCTACTCCCGCTCCCTTTTATGTGCCACTGTCAACATGTACCAAAAAAGGCTGAACGGACTGATCCCATGACACCTATCACTCTCACCAGATGCATAAAAATTGTGCAGAAACCATCGACAATGATTGGCGATGCAAGCAAATAGCCAAACTATTCCAGAAAGCTATTCACTTTACTATTGCATGGCAATGAGAATTTTAGGTAGCATTGTTGTTTCACTTCATTATTTCATAGAGAATACAGCAGTAGTATAGCAGCAGTAGTATAGGTTTTTATACACATAAGCCGATTAATCATTGTTTTGTCTGACACAGGCACTGGTGTGGACCCCTGCCACCTCTAAACCTTCAGGTGTGCCCAAGCTCTATTGTGATAGCCTGTGCCTCTCGAAGAGCTATAACAGCTGCTGTTCGACAATGAATGCACCCCGCAACTCAGTAGGGCAAGTCAGCGCCTTTGTATTGGTGGCGAAGGTCCAAATACCACTTACCTCTGACTACCAACCACGGATAAGATTGAAAGGGATAAAGAAAACTATTAGTATTAAAAAGCTCCTCCAAAAATGGCGAGGGGTTTCCTGGCGACCAAGTGCAAGGATTAGGAAGTGACGAGGTAATTCGCAAGCGAAGGCAGACGTGTTTCTTTTGGGCAACACTTACTGCTGTGTTTCTGGGCCTGTCACTGACAATAGTAAGCAAATCTGCAACTCCTGACCGACTTTTGTTGTCATTTGTAGCAGTTGCAACGTAGTGGCAAGTACTATCAACAGAAGTTGAAAATATTCTGAAACTCCAATGCACTGTTTTGTTTCCATGTTCACCTGCATTTGTAACAGTGGCTTAATTCAGGCTTAAAATGTACAGTTGGGACTATTCCACGCTTAAAGAAACTGACTAGTACTTCCATGCACTTATGTGTAACAGGCATTTTGATTAGATTTCCTGCTTGCATTTTTTTTTTTTGCTAATGGTACATCTGGCTCCATCGTTTACCTGCTTTGCATAACTGACTGCATGGCACTATATGAGCCGTCCAGAGTTATGTCACCCCCTACAGATGTACATTTTTTTTTTAAATGTCGGTTTTATATTTTCAATATTTTAAGTATAATGAGACATTCAGAAATGTGTTGTAGAAATGAAGTTTCTACTTTACTGCTTAAAAAAAATATATGTGATTCTCAAACTGCTGGCAAGTGTTCTTGCATGGTGTCAGAATACTGTGAATAGTATTATGGCAAATGCCATTTAAATTGGTCCGTGTGAAATCATGCAAACACGGATGGCATTGATAATTTACGTTATATATTGAGCCAATGTGGTATAACTGAAAATCTTTACAGTGACCGCAGTTAAAGCTTAGAAATGGGTAATAGTCGGTTAACCAACATTATGCAAATTTGTGTTCTTGCAAGTTAACTATGATTCCCAAATACAAAGCACTGTTACAGATACAGCGCAGCCTAGCAATATGAAATGGCACAATGTGGATTGATCTTGTCATTAGCATAACAGACCAACAATTCACTAGTGCCAGTGCATATCTCATCTGTAAAAAAAAACAGCAGCACAGATAGTTTTTGCTCACCAGATTTCTGTATCCAGGAGGTTTTCGAACCCCAAGAATGAAGTGCTGCCATCTTTCCAGAAGTCCGTGTTCCAAGGACTGCAACACAAGGCATTAAATCAATGCAGCTGTGTATACAAATAAATATTGAACATCACACAATCTATAATTTGTGGCAACATAAGAATTCAGCACAAACTAAACTCGCAAAATGTGCCGCACCTGCTCTACGAGCCTCTGTGCTCCTATAGATGGCTGGTGCCGACATAATCCTAGACAGCATGTTGGAGGACCAGCGTGGCAACAAAGTGGCGTCTGCTGGCATCTGGTGTAGTGGTTCTGCCATGGTTTTGGCACAGACGCCAGCAGCGTTCAGATTGTGTCTCATTGATAGTGAAGTAGGTTACCCGACGCGCAGTGAATAAGATACACTGATATCATCCTAACCACCGTGTTGGAAGACAAGCAGAGCGAGAAGCCACGTGCAATATTGAAAGAAGTTCACTGCTGCAGTGATGCAGAAGTGAGACAGCAGAATTGAATGGTGCATCTATACAAATTTTTTCTCAATTTGGGAGTGGTGTGTTCACCATTGAATGCATGCCCTGGTCGTTGCTAAGTGTAGTGGCCAAATTATCACTTGCAAACTGGATGCGGCTAGTGCTTACACTGCCCTTTTGCTGGGAAACTATTGAATTCCAGTATTACTCAGGACTACACACTGGGCCACCATTTATGAAGGTTGCTAAAGATGAGGCAACTCTAAAACCTACACACCTGTTCACAACTAGCCTGACTAGTTCATGGCGTAGTCCTTCACACTGAGAACCTTTTTTTTTTTTTTTTTTTTTATGGTGGCCTGCGATTGCCCCGATTTCACTTTTGACTAAAAGTGCCACCTCTGTAAGAAAAGTCAACATGACACTGTGCATCACACCTAGTTTTTTCTTGGACACCAGCGCATTTTTTTTTTTGTGCTTTTTAGGTCACTGACCCAGTCATTTGCAACCATGTGCCCAGGGACGCTAATAAACACGTGCAGTACCAGTTACCAGTACCCCGATATTGGGAAAGCAACAAGTGGCCGGCACTGCATCGCAGCTGACACGGTTTTCTGGCAAATCATTTTTAATGACAACCATGTTGCACATGCTAGCTCTCGTGTATTGTTCTCGGCACATGTGAAACGTGTCCTAAAATGTAACTGTCCACCGGTGCTCTTCATTGTGATGGAAACACGTGGGGCGAAAATCTGTCACATGGCCTGTTTGCAAGCAATTTAGCGCATGCGTCCACCGCAATTGACCAAAACCAGCTGATGAACATGAGCGCACAAAGAAAAGGCACAGGAAAAGGCGCGCATCGGCCCACTAGCAACGAACAGCTGACTTCAATACAGCTGTAGGCTAAAGATGACAGAGCGGCGGTTTTCGCACCTCATTCATTTCACGTCCTCGACGAAGAAGGATGCGTCCACTTCAAAACCAAATATGGGTCAGCGTAGCGCGCGTCGCAACCGGGGTCCCAACACGGGTCTTTTGCAACCTAGCGGCGGCACTGGACTTACGTGACACTTGCACGTTCGGGCAGGTACCGGAAACAGGTGGCACGGCACGCATCGTGGCAAGCAAACTACAATGCACAGACAACGGCCTTCTCAACGTCGCACAACAGGAAGCTTCGCAGAAACGATAGTTCCGGCCGGTGGCTACCATATGGTTTGCAAAAGGAGACCACGTATTTCGAGGCCACGGTTCAGATCGCAGCATGCCGAGAACGCCCGCGGCTGGGACGGCGCATTGTGTGTACGGAGTTCAAGGGCTTCTCCGACGCCGGCACTCCCCGCCCGCCGTCGCTACGTCAAACGCCGGGCCGGGCATGTCACCCCGCCTTCGCCAAGACCGCGGCAGTGGGCGCTAAAAGCATAGAAGCGCGCTCAGAGGTTGCGACGCTACGCGTTCGAAAGCTGCCCTAGGCCTAACGGCCAGCTTATCTCGCAAAACGCTGACCGCGAGGACCCAAACGCGCCACGTTAAAAGGCGCCGCTGACACGTGGTTTTGGGGGCAACCGGCCGCAGCTAACGAGTTCGCGAAGCCGCTTCGTCGCATCGAACGCTGCGCAACCGGTGTGTTGGCGTCGCGGGAAGGAAGAGCAGCTGGAGACAGTGACGTTACCTTGTGCCCAAGGCGCTCGACTCGATCATCGCGGTCTACTCCGTGAGAGACGCCGCCGAAGAGAAGTTCTTTGGTAAAGGCGGCGGGTCGATAGCGTAACAAGTTGTCGGCTTCGGCGTGCGCCTGCTTCGCAGGGTCACATGCTGAAACAGCGACAGTTCGAACACAGAAGACGACGTCGCGAGAACACGGCAACTGCACGACCAGGCACAACACAAGACACGAGGCAAAACAACACAAAAATGAAGAATGCCCGCCCGGTTTTTTTCCTCGCAGCTTCTTGCGCCGGCACTGAAAGAATAGCCCTGGGATTGGTCGGAATGCAGAAAGTGCCGGCAAAATGCACGCCTCTCATTGGCTCGCAACGACAGCTAGACGTATTAAAATAGTGCAGACGACAACAGATATTTGACCCAAACCAACCAAGAAAGAAAATCTTTCGCACCCTAAAATATACTGTCATCCGAAAAAAAGAAAGAAATTCGTGTAGAAAACGTGATACTTCTATATAAAATGCATAAAGTCAGTTGATAAGCTTGTATTTGAAGTAAACACACGCGTTACTGCACCTGCAAGTAGTCACTGAATGGGCGTAGTAGCAAGCGCCGCTTTTTAGTTGCGACACATTGTTAATAACAATAGAAGTAAACTGTTTCAACACTTATAAAAGTTTTGTACCTTTATGTTTATTTACCTTCTATTACTTCTGCCATTGCTAATCTTACAGATTATTTATTAAAGCCCTAGAACATTGATACACACCGGCACGTTCGTATGGCCTTCAAGATACCCAACAACCTCTGAGGTAAACCAGATGTACAACTGGCTCACTGTAGCTTAAGTAAAACATGAAGCACATTTTGATTGATTTTTTTGTTGAATAAGCTTTATTGACACATTACAAGTGCTTACAATAAAAAAAATATATATTGGACAGATAGCCAGTTGGCTAGATGTACGCAAAATAATGGCGGGAACTGGGAAGCCACGTTTGTGCGCTTGCACGCGTGAACGAGGCGTTTTAATAGGAACGAATGAAACTTCGTACGAAAGCACACTTGTATTTCGTGGTGCATTTCACTTTCGCAGGGAACGGCTACTCAGCGTTCAGGAAAATCGTTCAGGCGTACGTCTTAACATCCGCTAAGTTATAGTGAAGTAGCCCTATCTAGTTCAATTTAGTTAAGCAGAGAAGCTAGCTTACTATATGCCTCCGCATATTTTGTGACGGCAAAAGTGATGACTGACTGATCTGCAAATAAAGGGGCACTAAAGAGGAACATTAACCTGCATTAGATAAATTACACTGTTCAAATAACAAAACAGTCACTCTTACCGCGAGAAAAAAAAAAAAAAAAGTGAAAAAGTGAAAAGTGAAGTGAAAGTGAAAAAAAAAAAAAAAAAAAAAGCGCACAAAAACGAAAGTGGCGTCACAGCCCTCAGATTCCCGCCCCACCGTATACTTGTATGCTTAGGTCTAAGCGGTTGTCTAAAGGCACAGCAGGATTACACTGCATTGATTTTTTTTAAGGGTCAGAGAACCTAGCAAGGTTTGAGAACTTTTCCTGCTGGGCCAAAACCGTCCAAATGTAGGAATACGCATTGAAATCTGTGACGTCACCATGACTTCGGGTGCGGCGATTTCGGTGAGAGAATCAAGAAAATGGTGTTCGGCCGTCGTTATCACCGGTAACATTTCCCGCTAAAACAAACGAAAATAAGGAGTTTAAATGAATTGTTGCTCTTTAGAGTTCCTTGAGGAGATGGGCGTGTGCACTAAAGCTGCCTCAAAACTTTCACAGATGACTAGCTGAATCCCCATGGTCAAATGGGAAGGTAAAACATTACCTAAGAAACTCCCTAGTGGGACTTGTCAGGGTAGTGCTTAAACATTCTTTCCAGTCGCTCATCTTGCACACATACATCTATTATTGCCCTTATTAATCTCGATAGGGTTTAATGTAATCGTAATTATTCTTAATTAGGACTTCAATCACCTTAATTAGCCCTACATATGATTTTCCTTCCTAATATTGCTTGGACTTAAGTAATGTAACTACAATTAATCTTAATTATGCTTAATTAATTTCGACCACTCTTAATTGATCCTGATTAGTCGATTTAATGCTAATCAAAATTAGGGTTAATCATTTTTAGGTACACTTAATTAATCTTGATTAGTCTTATTTAGCCTTAATTACCATTGCTTAATTTTAATTATCCTCACTATTCTTAATTACCCTCAATCATCATTATACTTAATTCCATTGTAATTAATTTGCTTTAGGCTTAATCAATTTCAATGTAATTCATCTTATTAGTTTTTTACTAACCTTCATTACTCTTAATACCTCTTCAGAACTCGCTTTATATAGTCATAATAAATCTCAGTAGTGATACGTAGCTGTAAGGCATATACCCCCTACAGATGCCAATTAATTCTGGCAATTTAAAGTTTTGTTTCGGCACAGCCTTTGCTTCTTCAGAATCGGGAAAAGCGTACTGCTGCAGAACAAAGGAAAAATCTTTCATCCTTCGGTGTGTCTTGTCAAGCTTACAGAATGTGGACTCCGTGCGAGAGGAACATCAAATATGAGAACATAAACTATTTCAAGTCTTACATACTTGAAAAGCACCCGTCTGTCATAGATGTACAACACTGTGAAAAACAATGAAAGAAGTGAACGCACTACATGATGACATACTGATATCGAATGCAATAACCCAGACAATAAAAATATTTAGTAAAACCTGCTTGCTGGTCTTTATAAAACAACTTGCACATAATTCAATTTTGTAGCTCAGCTCTAATCAAAAGCGTTCGAAGATTTTTGCAACACATTTTAAATATTAATATTTTCATCAGTGCTTTCATTTTGATGTACTAACTTGGTGACACAGCCACTGATGGGAACATACCTCCATAGGACCCCACGTATACCTATGGAGTGCAGTGTGTCCTGTGTTACACACAGATGGACGGACATATTTCCGAGGGAAGTCGCGATAGAAAGCTTATGCATTAAAACACCGATAGCGGCTGGGTGGCAAAAGGGTGCAAAAAGGAGGCTGGAACTCCTTGCACGTTGCACAACAACACACAATGAATAGGGGTGGGCATATATTAGAAAGTTCAAATACAAACAGACTACTCGCTGCTATTCGCTTCGTACTCGATTTGGGGATTCACTATTCGACGTGTTCGAATATTTGTTCCTTTCAAATATATATAAGGGACAAAATACTTATTGGAGTCTTGAGAGTACAGAACGATGGAATCGAGGACTGTTCCGAATGATTCTGCTACAGGACAGCTGCGGTTGTCGAGCAGAGGCACCAGTTTCTGAGCAAATGCACAGGAGGGCAGATAACACCCATGACAAACGATCAAATCCTTTTATTCATGTCAGATACTGCAAGATGAAATCAACTGCAAGGCGCTAGGGATCCCAGGATCACTTTCTTCAAAACGGGTGCCCCACAGAGATGCAACACTCTGGTTAAACAGGTGACCTGTGAGAAGAGAAAAGGAACACAAAATGAAATTGTTTTCACTACAAAGAGCTTTGTATGCATAATCTACAGCATTTGGTGCTTGACTGACTGCATTGCTCCATGCTATATGGAAATCGAAGCATTTTAGGCACTGACATATCTCTCTGCACTACAGTATGCCCAAGGCAACCAACCACAGGGTAGTGCATTTATGCAAATGAGAGCCCGTTTCACAAGTGCTGTGTTACCGCAAGAAATGCAGGGAATACACGCACCGAACAAGTGTTGGTTACTATGACGTCCATAAAAAAAATTAAAAATATTGCGCTGGCATGACAGACACAACAGGAGAGCCAGTGATGGAAAAGCAATATTGGTACCGAAACAAATACAGAAGTTAGAATGAGTATAACTTGATTTAGAACAAAATGGACCTGGTATGGAAGCATGCCCTACAGGTGGCCAGACTTATGCTTGTATTACATGTGCACCAATATTCAAGAATACAAAAAACCTTCGCTTATGTAGTATTCCAATCTGAGCAACTGATACGTCAAAGACAGCGAAGATGCGTAGAGGAGTTCTCACACCTTCCTGAAGTCCTAGGGGTCCATTTTGCCACGGCCTGAAGTCTATCCTTCACTATGCAAATGCTTTGCTATACACGGTGCGATTTCTTCGCAATACCAGAGCCCTTTCAAATGCTTCGCTATATCCAAGCTTGAAACTTCTATATGCCCCATTATATCTGACATTTATGTTTACTGTGCAGGCTCTACCCATGCCGGTGATCACTTGCACATTTCCAACCATAAAGGTTAAACTGGCATGCTACTGTTGTATGCGTGGGAATGTTGGGACGTGGTGGCTTTGGATTGGCTTTGTTCTAGGAGGGCCAGGACAACTTAAGGCGTCCCTGGCTAGCCCCGTTTCGTCTGTCACAATCGTTGACTCTCTACTAAAACAGCACGTAAAGAGCAGTTTTTCGTTTTAAACATATACATGAATGCTTGTGCTTGGATGTACAATTATGTAAAACCTAAAAAGTACCAGCCGGATGCTTAAGTTGTAGGACAGATAACAAGGTTTGTTCGTGCACAATGTGTGACAGTTTGCCATCTGTTTTCGTTTTTCCTCATTTGCATACATTCTGTAGGTGAGTAAACTTTATCAAATGATGTAATACAGGCGAATGAAAACCTTTTATGAAGATTTCATTTCAAGACTTGTTTGTACAGCCATGACCATGGTTTAGGCCAAGTCATGTTTGAGACAAAGCCTCGCACACCCAAACATCAGTATTCTCAAGGCAGCACAGCACCCTTTAAGAAACTCGCGTAGATGGTGGCACCAGATTTCCCTCTAGTTAATATTGTAAGAAGCTATTATTCCAATGGTGATAGCTTTCTTTCAGTAATAGCTTAATAGGTGTCCAGCTCTGGCACCTGAGTCACGTGGCCATTTCGGGGCTCTGACTCAGGCTGCTTGATTGACATTTCATGCCAACTACAACGCCACATGCCGGCCTTCACCGCTGTGGCAAGTGAGCATTATGGAACTCCTCTTAACAGCTTCGCTTTGAAACTGCACAGATATTAAACATCTGCACGGATTTCAGTTCTTGTTTACGCTCAATAACAGATCGTCAGAGCAGTGTGGACCAACTAGTTCAACAACATACAGTCAAACATCTTTATAACGAAGTGCTTGGGGAACCTGAAATCATTCGTTACAAAGGTCACTTTGTAGTAAAGGACGCGCACCACACAGCTCACAATAGAATCGGGACAGAATTATTTCTTCGTTATAAATGAGCTCGACTGTATATACTGCTTGTTTTCATTTTGTCAACGGCGCAGACACAAGAGAGATGCGCCGCAGTTTCCCTGACGCGCATGCACATCCATGAGAGAGAGAGAGTAAACATCTTTATTCAGAAATTCTTTAAGCTTCACATGCATGAGAAAAATGTGGGGACTGTGCTTAGGTACTATGGATGCACACATGCTCTTGCCTGTTTGTCCCTAACAGAGCTGCACTATGCGACTGCTGATAAATACTCTGGAATAAGCCTCTCTCATAAAGGTGGTGCAGCTCTCATGTGTCTGTGGAGTTCATACAATGGAAATATGCAGTGGCGTAGCCAGGGGGGGGGTTGGGGGGGTTCAAATACCCCCGAAATTTTTTCCGCAACCCCCCCCCCCCCTACTTACCCACCCTTTGTTTTCGTCGCTTCGCGCTTACATAATTCATGAAACCGGTGCTACTATCACTATTTAATTCCTGGGCGCTTCCGTTTGGGTTGGTAATTTACAGCGAATCATGTCTGCATATGGAAAAAACTGTCACGGTGTTTGTCAAGGCTTTCACACTCTGTGAAGTTTTGGGCGAGAATGTGGCGGCCGCATTCTGAAGCAACAAATGCGCAAAAAATGAAGCAACAAATGCGGCAGCCGCATTTGAGATGATGGCGAAAACGCTCGACGCCCGTTTACTTAGATTTAGGTTGCACGTTAAAGACCCCAGGACCAGGTGGTCGAAATCTCCGGTATACATTTCCGCCGCTTCCCTTCAGGTGCCGGTGAGGCCGCGCTCGCGCAGGATTTTAGGCTACGTTCACACTTGGTCTCGAAGTTGTAGGAATGGGCAAAATCTTGCAAAAATCCGCCCGCCTAGGCGGCAAAACAGGCAGAATAACAGGCTGCGAGCCAAATCGGTCTCGGGCAGATTTTTTCGCCATGGCGAAGCGGAAACGCGGCGGAAAGTCGTTCTGCTTCACTGGAAGCTACACTAGCATGTAAACAACCGGTCGTAAAATGGCACCGGGCACCAAAACCATGGCACCAAAAGTGTAGGCTGAAATGCTGATCGACGCGATCAAGAACCAGCCCTTGCTCTACGACAAGAGTGGCACTAAAACGTACTGTCAGCAATACTCGCGATAGTATTCAACCTCGTGCGACTGGAGGTGCGGCAACGAAGCCTCGGCGTGACCCAACTTCTCGCGCTTTTGCAAAGCCAGGCGAACCCACCACCACCGTTTCCGAGGTGTCCGCGTCTTCCGTTTATTTATTGTCCATTTCTAGAAAACAAGTAGGTAGAAGTATAATAGCCATTTCTTCTTCCACTTCCATGGCAGACAATAGTTAGGCAGATTCCTCGTTGGCGCTCCATAATTCTCCTCGCACGTGTGCGGTATGTTGCAGAAGTCGCGGGGTGCTTTTTTCGCCACGATGATAGATTGGGAGCGTAGGTCTCACGTAGGACGCGCAGGCTTTGGCGAGCCGCAACACAAGGGCCAGCCCGGGTTTTAGCTGTGGTGTTCCCGTTGCCCCTTTGGTGTCCTGGAGGCGCCGACAATACGAAATAATGAAATGTTATTACAACTTGTAAATAGAAGCTATTAAAGAAATATTATCACGCCTAGGCACCAACTTGTGACTCAGCGCTACTGCGCCCATGTGCGGAGAATTACGGAACGCCAACGAGGAATTTACCGAAGGTCGCAGATGACACGCGAAGTTGCGTAAAATGATCACTTTTGATGACGGTACGTGGGTCAAAGAATGAACATACCGCTCGAAATAATGCGATAATGAGCGCCACCACGCCGACAAACGTACGCAGACTAGATGGATCTGGACGAAAACGGCAGAGGCGGCCACGGCGGTAGCAAAACAAATGTGAACAACTTGGACAGGTGCGGAAAAAATTTTCCGGCCGCTTCGGGATTTCCGGCCGCTTCGGGATTTCCGCCCGCTTTGGCCTTTCCGCCCGCTTGCCGCTTTCCAAGTGTGAACGTAGGCTTAGTCTGCGCGAGAAACGTCTCTTGTTTGCGATTGCGCCCCTACGGAAGGCTGGTAATTACTGTTGTGTTGTTGAATCCCAAACCAGCAATTACGGAAGGCTGGTAGTTGCTGTTTTGTTGTGGAATCCCAAACCAGCAATGTACACACGAAGGGGTTGATGAGCAGTGAAATTCCACCGACTCGCAATAGAATGCACGAAACAGACAGCCGACAAGCATGAATTACTGCTGTGCGCAGTACAGCGTAAGTAAACTCTTGTTGCAGGCGCTGAAAGTTCTCGTCGGAGGTCACGCGTCCTGAGAAATTGATTATGTGCACTATGCACTGAACAATACCGGAGTTCATTCCTGCATCACTAGTACACCAATCAGTCGAGATTCTGTGAGGTACAAGGCCGCTTGCACGTTTGCACCGGCGTAAGTGAAGCAGAAATGAGTTGCACGCACTACTTAAAATGCGTACACATGCCATATCTGTGCTGTGCGGTGAAATATTCTGTACAATTCTGAATCTGTTGACGTAAAGGCAAATGACGGCTGCACGCTCGCACACAGCGGAAGACACAGCGGCCCATGCACTTGCCGCAGGAAATGCAACCCTCTCGTATGAGGGAGCAGGGCGACGAAAGCTTCGAAAAAAAAAAAAAAAACGCCTTGACGCGTTTTGCGCGTATTTAAGTTTTCTAGCACAAAGACGCAGCGAACAAGCTATTGCTATGGGAGTAGGTATAGCCTGGTCACACGTGCATTTTCACGCGCATAGCCGTCCTTGACTTGTGAAACGCACTTCGCCCCGACGAGGACGACGCCATCTACGCTTAACGGAAATTAACAATTAATGATGTCTTCTCCGATCGCACGGGTCGTCTCAATGATGCGTTTTCGAAGACTGGTCCACTCAGTGGCGCGATGAGAGACCGTTGCTCCAAACGCCCACTGTACCTGTCGTGCTTACTGTATTTACTGAGCTTACTTTACTTTTTACTTAATTTCTTCACAAGCACACGCACACGCGAGGGGGGGGGGGGGGGGGGCGGTCCCATGTCTTTGATATACATGTATAGAGTCTGCTTACACTACCGCTATTTATTATCGATCACGTGACCTAGAGGAAAGCAGAAGCGTGCCCCCCCCCCCCCCCCCCCTGCCGGGCCGGTGAACCCCCCCCCGAAAAAAATTTCTGGCTACGCCCCTGGAAATATGAGTATATACTTTAAAGCCAACACTCTGTTACATTTCGCTTTCTAAATTAACTTATTGACAAGTTTCTCAAACAATAAATCCCAAGAGGTACATTCCTCATGAAGCAGCTTATGACATCGACCTAATGTACCCAAGTTGTGTGTAAATGCCCAAGTTGTGTGAATAGCAGGCTGCTGGGATGTTTGGAGCTACTTGGTTATGTCAAAGTATAATCTTGCAAAGTGAAGCTAGTACTGAGAAATGGTGCCACTGAACCAGTTGCTCTGCAAGTGACCCTGTTTTGTTTGTATACTTGTGATGTTTGTTCAAAGGTTATGACAGTCGAAGCTCAATACAACTAACATGGATACAACATCTCATGTTGACCGCTAATCAAGGACGAAGACAGAGAAAGTCTTAGTCCTTGGTTAGCGGTCAACATGACATGCAGTAAACATCAACTAGGCCAAACTCAAGTTATCCTGATGGATACAACAAATGATCAGATATAAGAAATTATAAAATGTTTCTTGCCATTAGCAGTATGTAATGAATATATGCTTATCACGAATATCAGATATAGCAAAGGTATTTTTGCATTAGATGCGACTGTTATAAAGAGGCTTGACAGTATATGTGCATACATGTATGTGTAGTCATCTGTAACTGTTCTGGGCTGTGACTCATTTGACTTTAGATAATTTGAACAAAAGTGTGTGGTGCCCAGAATTTTGAATTACTGTGACTCGACTGTAAGTCCCTTCATTATTTTGGCGATTTCAACTTAGCGACAGATAAGCTCTTTTCCTTTGCAATTGATGAATAAGTCATCCATTGGCACAGGAAAAATATTGACAGACTTTGATGAAACCAATCTGTCAATTTCAGCTAAGATCCCCTTCAAATAATTTTTTGCCGTATCAACATTTACAGCATTCTTATTATTCTGTTATTGTTCTCACAAGCCAGTAAACCATCACACCTGCTCTTGCTTATTTGCTGTTTTTTTTTTCCCCATCCTCTACATCACTGTTCATACCAGTAACACTGCATGGCCACTACCAGGCAACACTGAGTGTAGATATTACTAAGCATTTTAGTTTTATAAGAATGGTAATTAGTTATAGGACAAATTGGCTACTTTGCTCAACATCAAATTTTTATTTGAGCATGTGTTTGCTTAGTCTTATTTTTTCAGCCATTAGCTCTCACTTTGCACTCTGAAAAAGCGTATTTGTTATGAACACAACACTGTCCTCATCTACTACAGCATTTCCAGTTGCTGCCTATGAAATACAACTTTTGTCCATTAAATTCCGAAACCGAGTCCATAAAACGGTCATTCTACATTTACATCACTTGTGCAGCTCCGCTTCGAAGTATTCTCTCTTGCAGTCTATACACAACTTCCAACACTTTTTGTGGTCTTGGGACGCAGTTAGAGGAATCTTCTTTTCGCAGGGCTCTTAGCTCCTTTGTTGTGGCATCTTATGGCCTCAACACTCCCCATACAGCATCCTTTTAGGGCTCTCTTCACATGTGGAAAGAGAAAAAAATTGCATGGGGAGAGGTCAGGGGAGTATAGTAAATGAGGATGCACAGTTATGCTGTACTTGGCAAGACATTTTGTGACGCTCAGGGCAGAGAATGGCCTTGCATTATCGTGCAGAAGACTCCATTGTCCACATGCCCATACGTCAGGGTGACGATGTCACAGCCTTTCACCACCTGCCTTTGCGGGATGAACTCATGGTGTTTGACACCTCTGGCATTTGCAAATAAAAAAATAGCGACATTGTTTTTGTTCTGGAATTCTCCCGCCACACCTTTTTCGAAGCCGGAGAGCTCATGGACCACCATTCATCATTCTGCCTCTTTGTTGAAGTGTTGTACTAAAAGCCCCTCATTTCGTTTTCGGCAAAAATGCTGTTGATGAACGAGGCATCCTTGTGTGTCTCAGAGAGCGAATCAGCACAAATTGAGTGTGTCCTTCTGGTCTTGTGCGAGAGAATATGGCACTAATCTGGCATTCAGTTTTCATTTCCGTAAGTTCTCAAGCAAAATTTGGTGGAATGTCGTCTTATTGATGTCCAGGGCATCTGGTGTGGACTGTGATGGTGCGATCTAGCTGCATGAGTTCCCTGATCTGAGCCACGTTTTCTTCATTCCACGAGGTTGAAGGGCATGCCTGTCTTGCGTCATCTTCCACTGAAGTTCTCCCCGAAACAAACCTCTTGCCCTATTCGAATACTGGCGCCCACAATATGTTGTTGCCATAAGCATCACAAGGAAGCTCATACGTCTGTGTGGCAGTCTTGCCAAGCTTCACAGAGAATTTGATGTTCACAGGCTGCTCAAGGTGGACGTCCATCTCTACACAGTCACTCACAGTAGAATGCGCCAACGGCTAGTGGCAATGGATCTTTCTTCCATGCAATGCAATCTAGCAGCTGTCGCAGCAACCAACAAAAATAACACCAAGTTAGTCCCAGAACAGATAAGATGGCGCCACATGTGCACCAATATATGTTTCAGGGAATCACTTCTACAGAAGAAGGTTAATCAGTTTCGGAACTTCACGAACAAACGACATCTATGCACAGACACCACCACTCTAAGAGTGTCTGGCGTGCAAAACCTCCCACAAACTACCAATCGCCAAAGCTACACAATATTGCAGTGGTCAGTGTGGCTAGTTTCCAACAGCACATCGCCACAGCAACACAAGTTTGAATCCCTATGGTGGCAGACACAGTTTTGTTTTTCTTTGCCATAAGACAAATGTGATGCTGAGGATGAGAAACACGTCCTAACGACTAGGATGAGATAATGACAACTTGACGATAATGACTTTGGCCAGAGCAAACCCAGTATCGAGCTTCTAACTACTGTCGCAGTAAAAGAAAAGCGCACACCTGTGACTTCTGCGTTCTCTGCTGTCGTGTTCGTCCCGTTTTTCCCGGCTCGAGTGGCCTTCATGCTTCCGCCGACGGTCACTGCTGCTCTCGTAGGGTCGACTGTAGGACTTCACAGAGCGGTCACTTCTGTAGTCTCCTTGGTGATGACGGTCACGCGGCCGTTCGTAGCCCAACTTGTTCTCGCGGATAAAATCGTCTCTCCTGTCACGGTCCCTCCCTCTGTAGTCGGACCCCGAGTAACGGCCTTCACGGCGGTGAGGGAACTGGTGACTTCTATCGTTAAACGCCTCCAATGAGTAAGCTCCACCTTTGGAACCGAGGATGATGGGCTTTTTGAAAGGACGGTCGAGGCCACCAAACCTCAGCTGTCCCGACTCCTTCTTTCCTCCAAAGCCGCCACCTAGAAAGCATGAAAAAAAAAAAAAAAATCAAGGACATGAGCACCATCGTGCCAGAGATACTGCGTGCATTGGTCATTTTTCCCTTTGGGATATATTGATTGATTGATCAATAGATTGTTTGATTCATGATTCAGTGAAAAGATTGATTCAAAGCAGCACTAAGATTATGAGAGCTGTTGTGGTGGAGGACTCCAGACAATTTTTCAACACTTGGAGTTTTTAGCATGCACCTCAAAACCAGGTAGGAAACTATTTTTGGCATTTTGCCCTCCTGGAAATGTAACTGCTGTGACCAGGAATCAAAACCGATACCTTGTGCTCAATGGCACAGCACCATAGCCACTGAACAATAGCGGCGGGAATTTTCACAATTTGAAGATAAAACTGGAATTTATCGACTCACCAGCGAGCTTCTTAGAGTCCACTGATTTCAGCGAACTCAAGTTGTTCGCTGAAGCTGTTTGCAAGGAAGAACGTTTCCTACTGTTTCAGATACCCGTGCTTCACTGATATGAAAAAATGATGTTATGAGGCATTATCACAGTATTTTCACAGAAATATCAAAGAACGCTTATGGTTGATGCAGCTTTATACAATGTGGCCCGTACCGCAATGACAAGCATATTACTTCGCGAATCCAGGTTATCAATGTAGCCAGTTTCTTTCCTACTGCGCATTTCCATTTCAAAATGAGTTCCATACAGAAAAAAAAAAAAAAGCTGCAACAAGGAACTCAGTAATTTTGTTAAAAAGCCACGCTAAAGGGAAGCTAAAGCGTGATAAGTTAAATGTTGATGGGCGAGTTGGTTCATGTGCTCAGAAATAAGCAAACGCATTAAGAAACCCATGATGTACAGAGAGACAAGGTAGTTGAGATGATTAAATTTACGTTTGTTTCTAACATCATGTTAGTCTATCCTGGTGAAGTGTATTTTGAACAGTCGATCTGCATTCATTTAGCAGAAGAAAGGTTGAAATTATATTAGCGTAAATAAAGGGTAAGTGTTTCAAATTTGAATTTCGTGCCCTAACTGCTGCGTTGGGACGTTAGCATGATGTCATAGATCTCAAAATAACTTTTGCATGTCTCGATGTTTCAGTTTAGAATAGGAGGAGGAGGAATAACTTTATTGAAAAGGAGTTAGGGTAAGGGGTTATGAGCTCGATGGGTGGGGCCCCAAGTAGGGGCTCCACTGGCTTCTGCTGCCTGGCTGACGTGACCCAGAAGCGCTAGCTGCACCTCCGGGTCAGAGCTGGCGAGTTGTGCTTCCCAATGCTCCAAATTATTTGATGGTTTAAATTTACCTGAAAAGGCATTTAAATCTGCTGGTCTATTTTGGCAACTCCACGAAATGTGCTATAGCGATGGCGAGCCACCACACCACGGACAGGCGTGCCTATCCAGCTTTGTAAAAATTTTATTTCAACTTTATAAGTTTGAAAAAAAAAAAAAACTTTTTGAAACTCACCAGGGCCGCTTATTTTGTAGCAATGCTATTTCCCGATGCTAATGCCTTTCGGCGCTTTTGGTGTTTGTGAGTGGTTAATCGATGCCCAACCTGTCGCGGAGTGTGAAACGCAGCCACACACGAATGCGCAAAGTGCCGAAAGGCATTTGCATCGAAAATGGCATCACTAAAAAATAGCAGCCTCGGCCGAGTTAAGTTAGAGTACACCATAATCATCATTTATCAATAAATTATTAACCAGACTTAAGCATGAACTGCCAAAATCCATGACGTTACATCAGTGCTGCCAGCCATCTCTTGTTTTTGCCTTTTTTTTTCTGGATTATCAAACCACACGTCACAACAAGACTGACTTTTCTAGTCAGTCAGTCAGGTGTAGTTTACAAATCCAGCTTAACTTAGCAATCCTCCTTAATGTTGAGCTCATGCTTTCTTGAAAGCTTGGTCCTTGCCTACTTGGAAGGTGCATTGACATGCCCCTTTGACAAGAGCAGCAGGTTAAGAGAAACGTTTGAAAACTGACCAAGCCGACGGGGTATCCAACCGGGTAGCAATCTCTCTTGTTCAAAGTCTACAAAGACTTTGCAATCATCGATGAGCATATTGTTTGCGCTGCTTGCAGCCAGGGCATCCCTTGCATCGTAGAATTCGACGAAGGCGTAGCGTTTGGAGAAGCTGGTGACGAAGTCCCTGACCAAGTGGCAGCTCTTCACGTCTCCATAATGAGTAAAGAACTGTGAGAACCGAGAAAGGCGGAAAAAAAGAAAAGTTTTCAACAATAGCATTTCACAACACAGCCTGAACAGCCATTTTTATAGAAACTATAGCTACCAGGGGTGTCAGAGGCAACAAGAAAATGTGCAAATGAGGCAACGAAATCACTGAAGGAGCACCCTTGAAGTCTAAATGACAGCTGAATTGTAACAGTGCTACTAATAACCATTGTAATGCGCAGTATGGTGCATTGTTAAAGTAAAATCTAAATTAGTATTAAGACTAAAATAAGCTAAATTGTCATGTAGTCGAAGTGTTCCCAGTAAAAAAGGTGCTTGAAATATTGTGTTAGGCAGACCTGTAGTGGCAAAAATTTATTTCTGCATTCTTGGTATCAAAACTAAGCTGCAATCAGTCCCGAAACACTAAGTTGCGGTTCCCTTTACCAGTGAACCATACTGGTCATTTAGGTGTTTAGTTTTACTTCAGTTTCACGTCCCATAAGACCAGATAGCGATGTCCTCAATGTGGCGAGATATCAGTGAGGATGACCATAGCTCTTCAGCAGTTAGCATGTTACGTCATGAAGTAGGCAAAAGTGTCAGTAAATTTTCTTTTTTTTTTCTTGCTTTACAATGCTGCTCATACTATCCAAAGAAATAAGAATCATGTTTAATAATGATGTAATGTCATAAACTGTGCAAATAACTCAAGGAACTACATAAAATACTGGGTTCATCAGAAGCCACACAAGGTGTTGCAACATGTGATGAGGTGAACTCATCATAGACCCTATAAATTATGAAAAGCAGCACCTTGTAAGAAAGAAATAGTAAAATGTCATGGTAAAATATGTTACAAATGTGTTCAACACTGGGCTTTTTGGTTAAGCATGGCCTATAATGGTAAGCACCATGGAAAACAATGATAAGCAGACAAACACACACATAATTTGTCTGTTTTTCATTTACCATGCTGTTTACTATCAGAAGACATGTAAACTGCTGCCCTGACAAAGACAAGGTCCCTTATCGAAATGTTGGCTCCAGCAACATTCCCCATTTGACGACTGTTAATCACTTCAAGCTTCCAAGTTCTTATGAACGTCAGTCTTGTTAGGGCATAGTAAAGTGTGTGCAAACCATCATGAACTGCTGCAGCATAAAGACGCTGATCGAAATACAGCTGGTTAAACAAAAATCTTTACTGCCAAATTTACTCGCCTAATGCTCGTAACCATTTAAATGGACATCTGACATTTTTTTTCTCGAGCAATCATTGCACCCTCGAAAACTTCTGCACAGACAGTTGTCTGTCTGTTCCGATGTCAGCGTTGACAACGACTCTGAATAGGTCGGGCAAGAGTCACTTTATATATTTGTTTAGTGACAAAAAAAATTATGGGGTTTTACGTGCCAAAACCACCATCTGATTATGAGGCACGCCGTAGTGTGGGGACTCTGGATTAATTTGAACCACCTGGGGGTTCTTTAACGTACACCTAAATCTAAATACATGGGTGTTTTCTGCACTTCACCCCAATCGAAATGTGGCCGCCCTGGCCGGGATTCGATCCCGCGACCTCGTGCTCAGCAGCCCAACACCATAACCACTGAGCAACCATGGCGGGTCGTTTAATGACTCTAGGTTCAGTTAGTGTCTGTAAATAAATGGCCTTTGCAGTTCCTGCTTGTGTAGAACCTGTGCTCTTTTCGCAAAGTTAAGTGTTATTTGAAAGTAATTTTTTGTTTTAATTTACAGTGGCTCGCACAAGATCCCTGAATTACAGCCAGTTTATTTTTCATCTTTCTATTTAGCACCTACAACATTTTACTGGAAAATTTGGCTACGTAAATATCGCACTTTCTAGAGTCGCATCAATCTTCCACAGAAAGAGTGCTAGCATTATGCGAGTACATGTGGTAGCTAATGACAGACAATAGTTGGAATTTTGCATCTACACTGAGGAATCACGTGGCCATATTGTGAAATTCTGCAATGGCGGCATTTTGAGCCAATCGGAGAGGCCGTAGCAGCCCTCTCAGCCAATCAGAGCTGACAAGATGGCGAATTTGACAATATGGCAGAATTTGCCAACGTTCAGAATGGTACCCATGCTAGTCGCAGCATCTAAACTTTACAAAAATTTCTCGCAACCTACCTCTTTGATGGTATCCTCTGTTGTACTTGGACACAGCCGAGCTACAAAGATCGTCAAGCGTGGGTCAGTTTTGACGTGCTTGTTAGTTTTATAAGTAGCCTGAAAGTGAAGCACAATGGAAGACCAATGAGCAATCCATAAAGGCAAAGGACAACACACTAAAGAGCATACTAAATAGTTAAAATTGCAGCTCAGGCCTTTGCCAACGTTCCTTGTAGTGCCAAAAAAGCTATAAATCAAATAAAATTATTGCATGATTTGTATTGTAAAGATATGCCACTGGACAAATGCAGTTGTGCGCACAGCAGAGGTGCATCAATGTTCAAAATTTGTATGAGTATGAGTCAAATACTTTTTAGTCATTCAAAAGGATGCTCAGGGCTGCCAACCTCCGAATGGACAAGGCAGATAGTTACAGGTGTCGGCTCGTGGACAACAACTTCGCCAAGCCTATACTGCAATTTCAGCGTGAGGAGGGCTTCCACACTTTCATTTAAATGAACAACTAAGCCGCAAGACAAGCCTTACGAAAAAAAAAAAAAAAAAAAAGATCCCTTTTCAAGCATTAAATATGAGTGCTCAAATACCAGAAACTTTCTAATAACAAATAAAATATTGCCATATTCCTTTCGAACTAAGTAGCCACTATTTGTAAATACTAAAAGTTTTCCAAGAGTTTTCGAATACTTCAATTGCCAATTGTGCATGATCAACCATAAGACTGTAGCCAAAGTGTGACAAGTTTAATTGTGGGGGCCATAACAGTAATGAGACATGAGAAGTTATGTAGTGGAGCACGCTACCGCACTCACGGAGGCAGACTTTTCAGGCTGAACTGCCATAATTGCCATTCACGAATGAGTTCGGAGTACGTGAATAAACTGTTTATTTAATTCTATTTCTCCATTTGCGCTTTTATGACTCTTTGTAACGTGCAATGTAATGACAGACACTTGCTAACGTTGCGATTATATACTAGTAAGTGTGAACATTGTTTTATATTAATGGTGAAAAAGGCTCATCACTATTCAAAAAGTATTCAATATTCGATTCCTTTCTGGCACTATTCAATTTGTATTCAATTTGGTATTGACAATTACTTTTGCGCATCCCTAAAATTAAATATTCGGTACCTCTAAATATTTGTGTGTAACTATTAGTGTGTAACCAAGTGAACCTTCTAGGTGCAGCTCCTTACTTCTGTTATAGTCATTTTCATGGCTGTAAAGGCAGCAAATACTTTTCACTTTCTGGGCATTCGAGTTGGTTTCATTTGATTTGATTTTTGTTTCCGAAAAATTACAGGTCAGGGGAAGGTACGGCTACAGGCAGAAAAGACTGCCTGACAAGGGCCCTACTGCACATGTACTGTTCAGCAGCAGCATGAACATTCTATAAGAAATTATACTGTCGATAGCGGATGCACTGTACAGAAAGAACTTGGTAGAGCAAATAAGCGACAATAACACACAGATATGGTGCTTGAGGGCATATGTATTCTATGCAGGTGTACAGGACAGCAAAATAAGATTTAACATTTTTGAAGCGAGACGTTGACACGTGTTTTTTTTTTTTTCACATTAATTAGAATTTGCGTGTGTTGACTTTTTAAAAGTAGGTATTAGGTGCTGGTTTAATTCCGAATTGAGTTCTACAGAGGGGAACTTGTTGTATTGCTTGTTATTAGATAAGTAAGTGTGTACAAATGCAGACTAATTTTTCTGTTTTTCACTGTTTTTCAACTTAGCTAGCTTCAGCTTATATACTTGATCAACTTTTAGCATTTCATTTTTTGAAAAGAACTCTGCTGTGTGATCGAGAAGATCGAGAAGAAGATCCCTGGTTCCCTCTTCAGATAGCTGTATTCGATTTAACGATGTTCATACTCGTACGCCTCCTAACATTCAGTCAAGTTTCAAATAGTTTCAAAGAGCAAGAACGAACAAGAAACAAATATTGTTATGAAGAGAAGGCGACAAGAGGCCGTCCTTGCGACGCACAGCAACACAGCTAATTGAAAAAAATATGACGGCGGGAAGGCGACTGCGTTTGAGCAGATGGTCATGCCTGGAGTGAACGATGATGCCTCCAAAACAAAAAGGGTAATTGACTGTAGCAGACCCTCAACGCAAGCACGAGCTACAGCGGCAACAGCTCTGCGAAATGAAACCGATGTCCAGCAGACAGAGCAACCACGTATGAACAGTGTAGGTGCTACACACGACAAAGAAACAAATGAAGCCAATGACTTGCTGCTTACTTTAAAAGCTCACGATTCACGTAAACGTTCTATACCGATATATGGCAACAACTTACTTCCATAGCACGGACGATGCCGTGGTCGTGAGGTTTGACGTCGGTCCCATCGATGCTGCCGGCCTTTAGAGGATCGTAAGTACGAGCGATAGGTGACCATACCGCATCCATTGTGGCGTGCGGTTCTTGAAGACACTGGACGGCAGAAACAAACAAGCAGCGACGCAGAGTTCAGGAAGCTTCAAGTGCTTCCTGCGCTTTAAGTAGAAACTATTGCGCCAGTGGGCGCCGCCATCTTTTTATGCAAGTAATAGAGTAAGCGCAGAAGTTGAGTTCCTTGAAACAGAATGGTGCTAAGCGCCACCACAACCTGCAAGCCATAAAATGAAAGCTCTCAAATAAGCGTGAAAAAATAATGATATATAGGGGGAATTACAAAATTGGCTCAGGCTAGCTAGACGTTTAGAATTTTTTACGACTCCACATTATTCCTCGTCCTCTAACGGCCGCGCACAGAGCAGCCGATCCGGGTTATGGTATCCAGGTTCAGGGGTTCAGGCTCGCAGCGAGTGCTGAAAAATTGCCTCGTTCTGAAATTGTCGTGTTTACTCCGCACACAAGACGGAAAAAGAAAAGAAAATGGATGCCGGACGGGTTTTTTGTGTACCATTATGCGTGTCATCGCGGTGGAAAGACAGCAATGCATCATTTGATCGGTTCCCGAAAGGAACAGACGACACGTACGCTTTGGAAAGTGACATGAACATGAAACTTGGGCATATTGAAAAGATGACTGACACTACACGCTGGTTTGTTCGAAATACTTCACTAGGGACGACATCTATCTTCCCGGTGAGTAGACCATTGCTTTCTTTTTCTTTTTTTAATATCATGTGGTTGTTTGATATCGCGGAGTGTACTTTCGTTTAGGCAGACGATGTACACCTCTGCTAAATTTGATTTTGGTATCTTAGTTTTCTGCCCGAGCCTTAGTGTTGCTGATGCTTTAAGCAACAGGAATATTTACGCTAATGTACTTTAGTCTGCTGCAGGCACGGTAGCTGTGAACTGTAACTATAGCTCAGGAGGTCTCAAGTAAATTGTGAAATACGTTATGCCGCAAAGATACATATCGCTTCGATAACATGCTTTCGTTTTGAGGTGCACGCAGAAGATGCGGTGTTCTCACTCAACGCGTTGAGTTCTCAGTTTATTTGCTGGAACGAAATAAGGGAGCTACTGCCAAGAGCTCTGGTTCCAGCTTTGAAGCATGCACGTGACTTACACGTGACCGGAGCATCCGTTACAGCTGATTTAATTCGTTTCCAAGTCATGCAATTACACTAATACTAATGACTTCGCCCAAAATACACTATCACTAAATTTCGAAAACCTGATAGAAGAAACGCTACTTTGAACGGTTGGTTGTTATTCAGTTCTCACGTACGTTCTTGACGTTTCACCAGGGTTTGTGACTCCCTAAAGGCGGCGGGTGTCTGCTGTGTTCCCAAGCCCAAGCCCTACTTCGAACACTGCTTACTGCGAACACAAACAAGCCCCAGTCATCGGACACAAACGACCTTATTACACGTTGAATAGGTTTACCGTAGCGCGTATAAAAGACAGGACAGAAGAAGACACAAGGACGCATACGGCGCATTTTTTTTTTTTTTTCACCCGAAGCACATGCATAAAGGAGCTCGCTGTACTAGAAATAAAATTCACGAGGGTTGTATGTGGGCTGGTTGGTAACGCATCTTGAATTGATTCAGGTTTACCGTAGCGCGAATAAAGTACAGGAGAAAAGAAGACACACAAGGACACACACGGCGCTGTGTGTGTCCTTGTACGTGTGTCTTCTTTTGTCTTGTATATTATTCGCGCTACGGTAAACCTATTCAAGAAGTGTTACCAACTAGCCTACATTACAACCCTTGTGAACCGATTATCAGACGGATCGGCGAACTAAAGAGAAAGGTGCATCCTATTCGCAAAATTAACTTTCATGAGCTTTTATCCCAAGAGACGCTTTCCAGGTAGCATTATAGTCTTTAGCCTTGTTCTGTCTGAACACTAATGCGCATTTAGATTCTGTAAGGACGACAGACGTACGTTACTATCTATATATATTGTGGGATTCTATGTGTGTTACACAGCAACATGAGTCGCAGCGCGGAATAGCCTATGAAGGTCGAAAGCAGTCAAGTATTGTACCTGTAGCCAGGGGCGTATCAAGTATTCTTAGTGGGGGGAGGGGAATGAGGGCAACCCCTCTCTCCACACACACACACACGCACACACACACACACACACACACACACACACACACACACACACACACACACACACACACACACACACACACACACACACACACACACACACACACACACACACACACACACACATCGGGACTTATGAACTTTGATGACGAGACGAGAAATTACGTGGCATCGATTCAACAGTAAGTCACACCCATAGTCAAGCCATACAAACATATGTACGTCAACAGCATGGACACAGAATGGAGGAAGAGGTCAAGAAAGTTGCCAACCAGGTACAGGGTAATCGAAAGTGTAAATAGACAAGCAGGAGTCATCAAAAAGAAAGTGAGAGAAACAGACATTATATTGGATGCAAATGATGAAAACAAAGAAAACCATGGAGATTTACAAGAATGACAAGAAAGAAATTAGAAACGAAAATTTGTACGATAACGCAAAGGGCAGTGCTTTGCTATCTGAAGCCCGAGCTTATTGCCTAAGGACTAACGCATACCGGAGCAAATATTCGCAACAGGATGAGGCATGTGTGTACTGCAGTTAAAATCCGCGGAGACAACCCAGCACATACTAAATGAATGCGAAGGTATTTTCACCGTTTATGGGGTTGGGTGGTAATTTACAGGGAATCATGTCTGCATATGGAAAAAAAACTGTCACGGTGTTTGTCAAGGCCTTGACACTCTGTGAGGTTTTGGGCGCGAATGTGGCGGCCGCATTCTGAAACAACAAATGCGCAACAAATGAAGCAACAAATGCGGCAGCCGCATTTTAGATGAAGGCGAAAATGCTCGAGGCCCGTTTACTTAGATTTAGGTGCAGGTTAAAGTGCCCAGGTGGTCGAAATTTCCGGTATACATTTCCGCCGCTTCCCTTCAGGTGCCGGTTAGGCCGCGTTCGCGTAGGAACTTGGTCTCGAAGCTGGCGGAAGCGGCAAAATCTTGCAAAAATCCGCCCGCCTAGGTGGAAAAACAGGCAGAATAAGGCTACGTTCACACTTGGGAAGCGGCAAGCGGGAGGAGAGGCCAAAGCGGCCGGAAAGGCCAAAGCGACCGGAAAATCTTTTCCGCGCATGTCCAAGTTCACATTTGTTTTGCTACCACCGCGGCCGCCGCTGCCGCTTTCGTCCACATCCATCTAGTCTGCGTACGTTTGTCGGCGTGGTGGCGCTCATTATCGCATTATTTGGAGCGGTATGTTCATTCACTGACCCACCCGTCATCAAAAGTGATCATCTTGCGCAATTTCGCGTGTCATCTGCGACCTTCGGTAAATTCCTCGTTGGCGTTCTGCAATTCTCCTCACACGGGCGCGGTGGCGCTGTGTCACAGGTTGCTGCCTAGGCGTGATTATATTTCTTTAATAGCTTTTATTTACAAGTTGTAATAACATTCATCACCCCAGCGAGACCTGTAGGAAACGCCCGCCTTCCAATAGCGCTGAGATTTAAAGCAGATGGAAGCATCAACCGGTCAGCAGTCGATATAAGCAAGATATAATTAGAGTACTGGTGAAAAAAGGAAAGCAGGGAACAAATGGATAGGACTGGATCAGTTGCAGGAATAGGTAGCGGTACAAGGTAGAATAGAGGTTTTAAGGAATATAGAAAATATTAAGGAGACAGACAAACTGCTAGACTGATAAATATCTATAGATTACTTGATTACCTCAAGCAGGTTAAGTAACTCTTTGTCGCGGCCACGTTTCGAAGCGGATGCCAATAGATCATCATCATAATCACCCGGTTTGCGAAGCATGGCCTCAGAGATTAAGCGACGCTGTCTCTCGGAGATGGCGGGGCAAGCGGTATTGAAAAAAAAAAAAAAAAAAAAAAAAAAGGGGGGGGGGGGTCGGCCCTTTCCACTCCGTGAAGATGGTTGACCAGCGAAGCTAAAACGTGCGACCCCGGTGTTTATCACTGGGCTAATCCCGAGGGTTCATTAAATTATTTCTCAATTATGAGGTTACACACACGTTCGGCTGCGGCGGAGAGAACGACGTCACTGACAGTATGTTCGCAGTCCGCCGTTGTCGCTTGCGTTCGATGTCTGGAGTTTGCACGGTGGCGTAGTTAGCAGCATTCGACCGCCATTGCCGCTTGCGATTTTTCGAAATTAAATTGCTTCAAAATTAAATCTGTCCGTTACGTAAGACAACAAATGGCTCATACGTACCCTCTTAAGCGATGGCTATCATATCCCCGTAAACGCGGCCTCCCCATTACGACGACAGAATAGAAGTGAAATTATACGCTGGAATGATTTGCGGCAGCGCAGCCTGCTGTGAAAGCAGACGATGACAACGACGACGAACGCGGGAGCCACGAGCGCGTGCTGAGCGCGAGCGCGAGCCAACGAGCCAGCTGCTGAAGAAGACGACGACGCTTGAGCCAATGCTGATGGTGATAGTTTTCTGTTCACAGGCGTATTCGCCTAGCCATATACGATTTCGCCTAGACATATAAAGCTTCGCTTTAAAAAAATTCTGTGGTTTTCCGATTGAAAACTACGATCTGACTACGAGGATGGCGTGGTGGGGAACTCCTGAGTAATTTTGACCACCTTTGACGTCTTTGACGTGCCCCCAACGCACGGGACACGTACGTTTTTGCATTTCGCTTCCATCGAAATGCAGCCGCCGCGGCCAGCGTACAACACACTACCCCGGGATCAGCAGCGCAACGCCGTATCCCCTGGCAGTGACGTAGCCAGGATTTTGTTTGGAACGTAGCTCTTAGGAGCCAGTTCGTGCGGCGAGCGTCGGCGTCAGCGTAACCGAGCGAACAATCACAGCCAAGCAGGCTGTGATTGTTGTGATTGAGCCAAGCAGCCTTTAATCACAGCCAAGGATGAAAAAGCGAAGGCGGAGCGCAGCTGTGGATGAAAGACGTGAGGAGGAAAGCGGAGAAGGAGGGTGCAGCGGAACCATGAGGTGGAAAGCGAAAGAGGAGGGTATGGCGAAAGCGTGAGAAGAGAAGCGCAGTGCGGCGACGATGGCTACGAGATGACGCCAGAGCAGCGCGCGTCGTCTGGGAAGTCTGCGGCGGCTGCTGTGAATCCCGCCCACGCGTCACCCACGCGCTGCCTCTCGCGATCTCCAGATTAGCGAGGCAGTTGCGCCACACTTCGCTCCGTTTGCAACGTGCCGCGTGAGACAGATTGTCCGCGCCATCCTATATATCGCGAAAGGAAAACACGTATAGAGCTGCGCTCAAATTTCGTAGTAGGGAGTACCGTAATCGTGGGTGCATGAATGTTTTTCTGGAGTGATCACGCACTTGGCCTAGGAGGGGGGTGGCTGGGCGGCGAGTGTTGTCGTACGTCGTTTTATGCCAGGTATTCCGGTACACAAACATTTCGGGGGGGGGGGGGGGGGGGCACGTGTATGGTGTATCTGTAGTATATCTGTAGTGCAACAGAATGAAGCTACCGCCACAAAAATACATGCGCTACTTACTCACACTATTTCCCTTACTTGTTTTCTTCTCTCTCTCTTTCACAAGTACTATATTCAGCAGCGCACTGTTTAAACTATTATTCTACAACGTAATGTTAAAAACTAAATTCTTAGGTCCCACTTAACCGAACCACGATCCGATCATAATTGCACGCGCCTACAAGGTAATGTGCTGTTGAGAGTTGAATTTATGATAGATAACAATGAGTCGCTTTGTCGTAGCTCTCCAAGGTGGAAATATAAAATAAACGGGGCGATGTTGACAGCCGTGCAAAGGTTCGAAGGGGGGGAGGGGGGAGGCGTGTAAGCGAATGAGGCGCAGCCACTTATGCTGCGCAGCCGAGCAGAGACCGCGCAAGGCTATTTGCGAAGCCTCGAGACAAGCGAGGCTGTTCGATACTGAATTTAGCATCGAGAACCCGGAGAGTCTCTCCGACGGGGCAGACACCACTATCACAAGTAGCTGCTTTGAATCGCGGTTGCCTTGAAACCACGTGCGGTTGTCGCTCGGCAAGGACGACGGACCAAAGTGCTCGGTGCAACTCGCGAAGAGGTTATACCGGAAGGAGGCTAAGGAGACGTGACGAAGCAGAGTTAAAGGGCACAGATGTAATCGAAACGACGGGGAGGGCGTGTACGAACGGAAATTAAACGTAGGCGGTGAAAGACACAGAGAAATACGGAATTAAGGGTCAGATAAAAAAAAAAAAAAAGCGTAGCTTGCACTGGAGGCGCGACAGCGGAGCTGATGGGCATCTAGCTAGTCCTGGCTTTTGGGATAGGCTAAGCACTACCAAATCATCCCCAGCACTTCCCGGGATTTATTGATTCTTGATAGATTATTGATTAGCTATTGATTGGCTATTCATTGTCTATCGCAAGGTATTGACCACGCATTTGGGCAAGGTTAAGCACTACCAAGTCATCCCCAGCATTTTCCGGGATTTATTGATTATCGATCGATTATCGATTAGCTATTGATTGGTTATCGCAAGGTATTGGTGACGTATTTGGGCTAGGCTAAGCACTACCAAGTCATCCCCAGCATTTCCCGCAATTTATTGATCGATTATCGATTAGTTATTGATTGACTGTCGCAAGGTATCGGTCACGTATTTGGGCTAGGCTAAGCAATACTAAGTCATCCCCAGCATTGTCCGCAATTTATTGATTGATTATTGATTAGCTATTGATTGTATATCGATTGGCTATTGATGACTGACTAAGCTTAAGTAGTCCCAACCATGCTTAGCTAGACTTAGCCAGACTCAGCTTCGCTAGTTCACAGAGGTACGTATGAGCTATTGCGCTTGAACCCTTTTTGCACTACCGCCAAGGTCGGCCCATATTTTCTGTGCGCACGTTACGGACTAACGCTCGGCTTAAAAACATGTTTTCGAACATGTTGCTGCTTACAGGGGCATGGCAGTAAATGATTAATTGATACTCAAGCTCTTGGGCAGTCCTACGAAGTTATCAGCAATCTCATGCAGAGCTTACCGAATGCTGCGCCGTCGTGTAGGGAAAGTTAAGATCGCGGCGCTACATTATGATGTAATAGTAAAACTCCGTCGCCGCTCTTTCCGCGCGTTTCTATAAAAATATTTTTATAAATACTTTTCAGCAGGTTGAAGTGCGAGAAATTTAGCGCCGACTTTCGGCGCTGAGAATACGGCGACGACGACGACGACGACGACGACGACGACGACGACGACAACAACAACAACAACAACAACAACAACAACAACAACAACAACAACAACAACAACAACAACAACAACAACAACAACAACAACAACAACAACAACAACAACAACAACATCATCATCATCATCATCAACAACAACTGCATGGTACACTGTTACTGCCGTACCCGCTCGAACTTCTCGCCGCCTGTTCAACTCCAACAGCGTCCAACGCCTTCATGGTTCGACTGTTGCATTCAACAAATCGCTTCTTACCGCAGCCATTGAAGACTGGAACTGCCTTCCCGAAGCAGTTGCTCTTGAGAGAAATCCAGAAAAATTCAGGCAGCCCTTAACTACACTCTTTGTTAAATAACTTGAATTACGCATTCTTTGTTTTCTCGCACCATTTATGTTACAGGCGTTGTCCAATAGAAGATATTGATTTCCATTTTGCTTTGCACACTTTGACTTGTATTTAAATGTCCGGTTTTGAGTCACTCTCTTATTATAAGGTATCTCTTCATTTGTTAGCTTATTCCTAATTACTTGCTCCATCCCATCCATGTGTTTTATCGCTTTTTGCCTTGTGTTTTTCACTGCTCATTACCATACTTCATTATAAGTGAAAAAAATGACATACTTTTTTTGTGTGTGTGCGCTCTGTACTTGTAACGTAGTTGGTTCTTTGTTAAATAGCATTCGCTCCATTATATGTCATTTGAATACTGTCCCCCCCTTATGTAATGCCCGGTTAAGGGTCCTTAAGGGTTAATAAATGATGATGATGATGATGGTGATGATGACAACAACAACAACAACATGTCATGAAACTACTCGCTCTAAATTAATAGCACATCTTAAGGAGTAAGACCAATAACGTGGCAACTGTGTTTCAACTGCGGCCACGATTCACGCAAATGAAAAATTTGGTTCCTGTAAAGCGTGCTCTGTGGCAGAGCAATACTGAGCAGAGTGAAGCAAGCTTTACAGTGAATGTCACAAGCAACGTACTTGGTAACCTTTTCTCCGGGTCTTTTTTTTTTTTTTTTCTTTCTTTCATATAGTGAAACCTGAATTAAGATAAAATTGATCAAATGGAGTGACGTAGCGTGTATAACAATGGCGTCAAGGAATGATCGCTCCAATTTCTTCTTTGGTGCTTAATAGCGCAAAAGTGTCCTGAATGTATATCATCACTGATGTTGCTTCCTTCCACCGTTCGCGCATGTTCCGTCGGTAAGCTATTTAAGCGTTATAGAACTGCAGCTGCCGTGGCCTTGTAATTATCTCCGAAATGTACGGAGTTGTCGTGTTCATTGGCGTCCGTTGTAAAACGCTGCCCGCGATTTTCCTAAGGTAATATCTTAGCGGTTCCCACCATAAAGGTTGAAAGAAGATATCCCATGGCTGCTTTTCGTCAAACACGTTTAGAGAAAGAAAAACAACACAATAAAAAGCCTGAAACATAGTTTCCGAAAAAATTATTTTCTCTCGCCCGACATGAACCGAGAAAACGAGTCTCTCATCGGGGTTCTCGGAAGTAGTGAAGCGGGTGACAGTTTTCTTGCATAAAGAAATGCTGTTTCCTGAAGGAATATCACACGCTGAAAGAATGTAATGAGAAGGAATATGATAATAATAAGAAGTAATGTAAAAAGTTTAACGCCATAGCACGTAGCGTGCAGTGACTCACGATCAGAGACTCACGTCCACTTTAACCCTTCCACCATATAATCGGCGTAAATTCCACATTTCTGAATAAAATGCCGCGCTGGATGTTATATAATTGAAACAGATAAGTCACGCTTGGTTTGTTCTCCGTAACTTGAATGAATTTTCTAACAGTGCATTCGTCTGCCCTTCAAAGTCGAGGGTCTGACGAAACCTAGTCTGGTCTTGAGGAATCACGAACAAAACAAACACAGACGCCAAGCGAGGTGAAGAAATCATCTGAAATTTGATGTTTTGGTCCCCACAAGGGAGTCTTGTTCACAAATCATCTGAACCAAGTTACCGCGTGGGGTACGAAGCAACAAATTTAAATATATACATTTTTTTTTCATCTCGGTCGGCGTTCGTTTTGTTTTCTTCTTCGTCTGCCCACTCTTGCGTGTTTCAGGTATACGGTGAGACTAGCAGAGGGGTTTCTGCCGCTAAGTATCAAATTACGGTCGCGACGCGACTGCTCAACATATTACTTCGCTCTCTCCCGCCCAGGGAGCAGCGCGGAAACACCAGTGGCGCACATCTCAGGCGAGGAAAGCTCTTCGTTCGCACGCAGGGCGAGCGTATAGCGCGAAGGGGGCGACACGCTCAATCACTCGAAAACAAAGTGGGTTAGCAGCAGCAGCAGCAGCTGCAGCATCGGCGAGGGCGAACGGCGGTGACAAGCGCGGAACAGCAAGAACCAGACAGCGGCCGCCGCCTCACCCGAGACGCCTTCGACGTTCTCAGAAGAGCGGAGAGGGATGCCACCCCGTCCCCGACCGTTTCTTCAAACAACGAGTAAACACGAAGAGCGAGACACCTTCCGAAAAAGAGTGCGAATAGAACGAGCGAACAGAAAAAAAAGGAAAACGAGAATAAAAATGGGAAGAAATCAGGTCGAGGATGGCGAAGGGCACTGTCCCAAACCCTCCGGTGCCGTCACCGTAGGTCCGCTGCGCGAGGCTCCAAAACAACGCGCAGACTCCCAATCGGCGCCCTTTCTCCGCTGGCGCGGATTCCGAGCCAAGACTTTGACGAAACGACATTGACACCCACATCGGCAGTTCCGACAAGCGGCGTAAGAGTGTGACACAGAATCAACAGCCGCGATTGCCAACAGCTATGCCGTTATGCTATGAGAATGCGAACTTGTAAAGCCCACGTATAAGCTGCCAGGCTGCGTGCCGACCTGTACTATCGAGCGAATGCCTTTCTTCAGGTTACGAAGTGTGTGAATCTGGAACCGCTTGTTTCGTATTGCAATAACTTTGAGCTGGAAGAAAGGTCAGTGTTATATTTTTTAAGAATCCCATCCATCAATTTGGTTGAAGTTTTTACGGACTTTGTCTGGGGATATTCGGTACTGTCTTGTTGGTGTGGTTCCTGTATATACATGGCCAAAGAAAGAAAGAAAGAAAGAAAGAAAGAAAGAAAGAAAGAAAGAAAGAAAGAAAAAAGAAAGAAAGAAAGTGGAGGAAGGCAAGGCTCCATATAAGCTTTACAACATTCAGTTATCCCATATATCACATGCAATCGCATTTAAAAACCATATCTTCACAATTTCTTTAATAGAACTTGGTTCAAGCGCTGCTCTGCCATAGTTGCTATTGCTGAGCGAGACACAAAAAGAAACAAACAAAGCGAAACATGAACATTGCGTGTATCTACAGCGTCATCAACACAGCTGCACAGCTCTCTGTAGTTACGGCCACTAAGCAAAGCAGTGGCTACTAGCTGCAGCGACCCTCCTTCGACGGTAGCCGCAGCTTCAGTGCTGGAGAACGACAAAGCAACGTCAACAACACAAGTCATCAAGAGCTCAGGCATCAACGACATCTCGCAGCATCGACGACAAAACGCCACGCAATGCACGGAGGCGCGCGCGCGCGAGCGCGCGTTTGTTCGGACGAGCGCTTCCGTTCCGCGGTGGTTCCTGCCAAAAAGTCGGTCGGGCCGCGGCGGCTGCGAGATAATTTTAAATCCATGGAGGTCATCCCTTTCCCCCACACCACCCCACCTCGTCCCACTCCTCTTACAAACGCACCCTTCTCTCTCCCGAGCCCGAGCTGGCTAGTGCGTGCGCACCCGGTCGTTTTCCTCCGAGGCGCTGCTCCTTCGCCCCCGACGGTGGTTCTCTTCCTCCGGGGCTAACATTGGGCCCCTTTCTCGCCGCTGTGGTCGACTTCTTCTTCTTCTTCATCTTCACAGCTCGACACAGGAGCTGTGGCACCGTACGCTTCTAAAACTTTCCCTCGACTCTCAACCGTCGGGCCTAGGGCCGAAGCACCGGACCCAGATGCGAGAGGAAAGACACCGAAGAACACGCGTAAGATAGACGAAATACGACAGGCCCCGATGGGCCCGTTCGGAACACTGTCGAACGGACACCTAGTATCGCTAGGCCTCGTGAGTGTCGACCGGAGACCACTTGCGTGGAGGGCTTCGGACGTTAAAAGTGGTGTGTTTGAAGTGACCGAAGAAGGACTGTTCTGATTCGATGTCGGCGATGTCGTCGTTACAGTGCGCTCCCGACGTGGGATCGGGATGCTGCTGACGACGCGGAATGTCGGATTCGTGACGCCAAACCTTCGACGGCGACTAGTGCGCGACTCCTGGAGAGCGTCCTTGTTGTTGTGGATGTTGTCGATTCGTATCTCCTCGCGAGCCTGAACCGGCGGTGTGCCCGGTGCTCCTGCCTGCTCGTTCGCTATACTGACGTCGTCTGCTCCTTCGTGTTCTTCTTCGCTTCGCCCGAAGGAGGAGTGAGCTGTCGTTGTTGGGGTTGCGCTTGACCTGGCGGCTCGCTGCTCCAGTTTGTTTGACGGGACGCGCACGAGAGGCGGCAGCGTTCTCGATCTCGGAGAGAGAGGAATAAACGCCGTTGTCAACCGCCTGTCAACCTGAGGTGAGTGGATGCCGTGATATTCGAACTTTCTTGTCTTACCGTTTGTTTCACGTGTCGTGCGACGGCGGTTGCCAATTCGGACCGAAGGAGCCTGACAGACGTGCGATCAGCTGCAGCAGGAAAACCTCTTCAAATACAATTGAACTTAACTCTCTTTTTGGAGCAGAACTGAAGAACGTTCAAAGCCAAATTAAATCAAATTACGGTGTTTAACGTCACGGGGTGTAGGGGACGCCGTAGTGGGGGGTACAGAATAATTTCGACTACCTAGGGTCCTTTAACGGGCATGCAAATCGAACTACGCGATCGGTTTTTTTTTTGTTTTTTTTTGCATTCTGGCATAAACGGAATGCTTCCACCGTGGCTGAGAACCGAGCCCGCAACCTCGTTCGCATCAGCAGAACGCCATATCCACTGATCCACCGCGGAAGGTAACTACGGAAAGTTGAATGAGTCGGCATGTATTCGTGATAGCATCAACGATACGCAAAGCAACACGGAGTCAATAAGAATAGGGGGGCCATAGGGAGCCGTCTACCGAATAAACTTTACCAACGCGCGTACGTAAGCTATACTTGAGCATGTGTGAAATGAAGGTTGGTAGATAGTCAGCGCCTTACCATGTCACTATCCATGTTGCTTTTTATGTCTCAGTATAGGGCGTTGACATTATACGTGACTATGTTGCGCCTCACACATTGTGTGACATCATCCACACACACAGTTTTATGCTGTTCACGGTTCCCCTTCTTTCTTCGTAATTCTTTTCCCTTTCCCCAGTACAGGGTAGCCAACCGTAGACGCCCCGTGATTAACCTCCCAGTCTTTCCTTTGCTTTTGTCTTTGTCTCTTTTTTGTCTCTTGTCTCTTTATACTTAGTGCTCTTCTACAATCATGAACGGTGGGAGCAGGTGAGGTTAAATATTCTTGGATTTTCAAATTTTCAACTGTGGGGATGCCATGGTCCGTTTCGCCCTCTCGAGGGCTCCAGCTTTCAAAAGTAGACCGGTACGTGCTTTCTGCTTACAGCTGGGCTGGTGATTCCAGAGGCCTGACCTTGCATCACTAAACATTCTCGCGTTACGCAGCTTCGATTGGGCTCCACGTAAATGAAACCAAACATATTAAAAAGGAAAAAAAAAAGCCTTGGATACATCAGAGGTGATTGTGACCGCTGGCCATATTGTTCGCACCCGTCTTGCGTTACTCAAACTGTTCTTGAAGTGCACTTGGCTATCCTTCTTCAGAGCCCGAAAAAAAAAAAACAGTGATGTCATGGACACAACTTCATTTCGAATAATTTTGCATAAATTTGCCTAGTTGAACCAAACTGATTAGCTAACTAATGACAGTAAAAAAAATAGTTCAAGTAACTGAACACGACTACGAGCAAGGTGCCGTTGATCTCCTTCAGCGAAGGTGGACCACTTTTTCTTTTTAGGTGCGAAGCACCTTATGCGCTCGGTCTGTCGGCGTCTCCTGTCGTAATCGTCGTCGTCGTAGTCGAAGTCACGGCAGTAGCAAGCGGCTCGTGCTCGCGCTCGACACGCGCTCGTGCCACTCCACAGCTGGCTGCGTTGCCGCTCATCATTCCAGCGTAGAATTTCACTCCTCTTCTGTCGTCGTAATGGGGAGGCCGCGTTTACGGGGTTATGAGCCATTGCTTAAGGCAGTATGACCCCATTAGCAGTGTATCACTGCATGCTTCGCATCTCTTCCAGGTTTCACGTCAGTGGAGCTGCATTTCGCTCAATGGGTTATTTGACACTTAGGCATAATTTTTTTCAATGTTTGTTCCATGTTACGTGAAACACCCAGTCCATTCATTTCGACATCTCGCCTGCGTCAGCTGTAACGTCTTTGAAAAAGCTGGTGTGTTTCTCTGGGAGAGTCCGGAGCGCGCATCAGAAAGTAACCACCATCACTCATTCTTCACCGTGTGTCCTCGGTGAGTTGCTTGCTTACACTCAAAAGAGTTTTCTTTTTCTCTGCATATTCTTTTTCACCAGCACAGAATATCCACTCGGCAACTTCCTCTTGTCAAGCTGTCTTTGCTTTCCCTTTAACTTTGCCCGCGTTCTTATTAATTGTGTTTAAGAGGCTGGTGCCTATTTGTACCGCTGGCCACACTGTAAAATCAAACACGCCCTTAAATGTAAATAAGGATGTAAATGTCTCTGACATGATATGTGCTGTTCATAATTGTCATGAACAACCATTAGGAAAAAAAAACAAAGAAAAAGAAACACACGGACATCACTTGTAAAGTTCGCGTACACAAAATGTATATGTTCATTCAATATAAATGTTCAAAAACTGGAAACATTCTGGGACAGTTGTCAAATGTGGTCTCTCTCGAGTTACAGATTCAAAACGAAACGCTCTTTAAAATACTGTATTACAAAAAGCAGCTCTGCCAATGCGTGTCCCGTCTTGCATTATTAGTTGATTCGCTCATTTTTTCCCTTGCTCTCGTGCGTAGACTACTAGTGAATTGGCTTGGTTAGATTGTTACGCTTTGAAACGATATCGCTGGTTAGGCACGTCATTGTTGTGGTTTGACACGGCATTGCATTGAATTCTGGTGTGTTACGTGCCAAAACCACAAGTTGATTATGAGGCAAGCAAGCCGTAATGGGGGACTCCGGATTAACTTTGACCACCTGCTTCGGACTTTCTTAACGGTCGTCGAGCGCAGTTAGGATGCCTGAAAAGCTCCGAAAAACTGGCCTCCTTTTGGATGGTAGCCAAGATATGGTAATAACCTCGTACGTGAGCTGCTGCCACGCTGACACACTGCCAAGGCCGAAATTAAGCTCGCAGTTGGCGAGATTGAATCACTGTCGAGGTTGAGCACAACCATAAGCTTTGTTATCTTCGTCACAAGGCCCACGTTCTGCGATCGGAATTGCTGCGCCGTTTTCTTGATGCACGGGAGAACGGAGAGATGACGTCAAACTATGAAACTGAGCGGACCCGTCGTTTGTCGCTCGCAGGTTGCGTCAGCCGGTCTCCGTCACGGTGCCAAGTAAATGTGGCCGTCGCCACTTCCTTTCTAAAAAACGTTTGCTCACCGTTCGTCACATGACCGAATGCCTGTCGTAACTCGGTTAAGTTACCGAGTTCCTGCAAAAGGCCTTCTGGGAACCGACAAGACAGAACGGACAAATAGGCGTCTAGAAGTAATTGTGTTTGCCAGTAATAGAAAACGACTATCGTCCATCGAAACACGATGGGAATGAGATTTTCCGGACGTTCGGGGCTCAGGCCGCAACGATCTTCGCATTGTATCTTCTTTGTAATCCTTCCTACATGACAGTGAGTCTCCATATCTAAATTTTCTCGGAACCCCTGGCTGCATGCTCTCACTGCCAGGGCTATCATAACACAGAGCACCAGTCGTGAGCTCCGCTTCCACATTCAACATTCATTTCAGGACGTTTTCTGACCTCCAAATCTGACTCCACTCCTTAAATGAAAGATTCGCTCTCCCTGACAGCCTACGACGAACACGCTGGAGCCATCTGATACAGCACGATAAAGGCTCGATGTGAACGATTCTACCAATATGTACACTCCGGACACGGAACAAAATATTGCGCATCTCTATCTATATATAAGTGACCCCTTGACTGCACCGAAAGATGGTAGCATCGCGCTTCGTTCGTTATCCAAGACCGCAACAAGAACATTTCGTAGTCATTTCTGGAGAGCTGGCAGGCTACTACTTGCAAGAGTCGTAACTTATCACGTGCAGTGTTCTCAGCGGACGGTGTATGATCTCTCTAGCCCCGGCTAGAACTTCCGACTTCCCAACCAAAATACTGCTACCACCAGTTATGATGATGTATGAAATAAGGATCGATTGTGTTCGTTCGTCTGTCAGCTTTAGTTCACACACCTAGACAATACAAAGGAAGCCCTGCTTCACAGGAACATGGAGATTGAAGTGATAAACAGGGGTCGAACGAAGGAAGACAAAGACAAGTTTGCTGTTGAAGAAACATCCACTTGTCGAGCCGCTGTCTCTAGACTGAGCGTTATTTTCTTCATCCACAGTTGATCTGGTCATCCGTGGCAAACTAAAGTAGACACGGCCTGCAACAAAGCAGTTAACGTAATGAGAACGGCGACACGATAGGCAGCGACGACTGCGGTATGAGGACAACGACTCCAACAACGATGCTACCACGACGACGACTTCGATGGTTCTTAATTTTCGTTGGGCTTGCACGAGGGCACTCATTACTTGGCATTACAGACATGGAGAGGGGAGGTGGGGGAGGTGCAGAAGGAAATTTTGGGGAGTCAGCCTCCTCCCTCCCGCCTCTCTTCAGAGCCGCACCTGTAGGAGTCTGCTCTTTCAGAACGGAGAAGTGGTACCGAGTGGAAGAACAGAGTTTCTGCTTTCGCAACCGAAACCTGGCTATCAGACTTAACGGCAGACTCATCTCGATCAACGCACCGTGCCCAGAGTGTGGCTGCAGCGAGAATGAATCAGACTGCGAGGAACGTAACGACAGGGGAACAAGAACCCATGGACAGAAGCGCAAGGCGTAAGACTACTTTGGCGGAACGGGCAGGAACAGGGCCGCCCAGACGGGCCGCCGTCGTCGATCCTGGGAGCCGTCAAAAAGCGGCGGGCCGAGCAGATGTTTATTTCCAGGTCGAAAGCAGCCGCTGCAAACGCAAGCCCCGGGTTCAAGACGCGAGGCTTGTGTGCGCCGAGCCGGCTGGCCGGCCGTTCTTGTTTGCTTGCTTGCGCGATGTACGTACGTGCGCGAGGGGCCGCGAGCTGCCCCGTGTTCGTCCCTCTGCGTAAACAAACTTATCGGCACGGCGTGCCGTGCTTTCCGAGACGGCGTGGGACGCAGAGCTTGCCACGGGTCCGCAATACGGGCAGGGTCAGGCACTCGCTAGAATGAGAGCCTTACGTTTGTCGCTTACAGAAGTGAATACCACCTGCTTCTGGCTACGCTGCGACGCCTGCGCTTGTTTCGCGCTGGCGTCGCGTGCACAGGTGTCTGTGTGCCGTATTTACCGGGATATAAGCCGGTAGTTAAGCGCAGTCGAGGACGGCAGAAAACTGGGTGGGATAATGAAATTAGGAAATTTGCAGGCGCAAATTGGAATCAGCTAGCGCAAGACATGGGTTATCGGAGTTCGCAGGGAGAAGGCCTTCGTCCTGCAGTGGACATAAACATAGGCTGATGATGATGATGAAGCCGGTAGTTTTCGACAAAGAGTATACCCCCTTGAGAAATACGAAAGGGAACGCGCAAATTGCTTTAAAAGGGACCGTAGCGGCTAAACACGCTCGACAAGCATAAAAGTGTTCCATGAGAGTGAATATTCGAATGGAAGAACTACTGGGCATGTAATAATATATTCAGGAATTCGGTATCCGTCTTGTATTGGTTGAAGTTGTATCTGTAGGGGACACGAATACACAGAAAGCAGCACTGCGTCGCCTTCTGTGCAGACTTCTCTGAGGTTGTTTCGGTTCTTTCCTCTCCGTAACTCAATTTTGCCGCGTACTCGAGTTGATGTTGTCCTTATAGAAGCTAGCACTGCACACAGTTTATGCGTCGGCCGCGCAGTCTCGAGAATCTTCGTCTCGTTCGTCTTCAGTCACTGGTTTGCTCCTCCATGAAACTTTCCGAATAGCTTTATGGTGTATGTGGATGTGCGTGTTGTTTGCGTGTTTATGATATATCAGTGTTTTATGCCATATTTATCACCCAGCACCTGAAGCATCACGCCAGGCAGTCACCTATGTTAACACCTCCAGCTTTTCATTGAAACCCATCTCTATTTTTCTCTGTCACAGTGTGACAGCATAATTGAATTAATTCTGAGGTTTTACGTGCCAAAACCGCGATTTGATTATGATGTATACGCCGTAATGGGGGACTCCGGATTAAATTTGTCCACCAGGGTATCTTTAACGTGCCTCCATTGCACGGGACAGGGGCGTTTTTGCACTTCGCCTTCATCAAAATGCGGCCGCCGCGGCCGGGATTCGATCCCGCGACCTCCTGCTTAGCTGCGCAACACCATAGCAGCTAAGCCACCGCGGCGCGGGTGACAGCATAATTAAAAGGCTAGGCTATTTTATATTTCGACAGCATAAGCTTGTTAACTGTTATGCGCCTTCCCTAATCTCGCGGAACAACCTTCTGTGAGAATGAAGGGACAGCTACGGAGGCAAAGCGAGCACAAGCGATAACTCTTCTGAAGAAGAGTTCCACATTTTTATCCGGGTCAGTTTAAGCTGCGGAATAGAATACATAAACACCTGATGATGATAGTTCATTGCGTACAGGACGCCACCGAAATCTGTGCCTTATAACAAGTTTCGCTTGAAAAATATGATAGGCTTCACAGCCTAAATCAAGGAAAAGGGAAAATGAAAGTGGAAGAAAAAAAAATGTACCGGTGGTGGGAGCCGAATCCACAACGCAACCTTCGCGTGACACGTATAACGACTCCCCTTAAAGAATGAACACATGATATTCAACTGCATATCAACAGACATTCTATTGAAAGCGACAAAAAGTTGATAAAGCGCAAACTTGTCTCTATAATGATTTTCACAAAGTTCAAATGATCATTGTTTCTCCGCCAATGTGGGAGTTGAGCATTCCCTCACCGAAAGAGCAGAACAGTTAATTTCTATCATGTTATCCTTGGCATCACTTTCTGCTGGCTTCATATATATGGTCGTTTATAACCACTTGAAACTCTTCATCACCTGCTCCCGTACGTAGTTCTCGCGTCTCTTGAAGAAAAGAAAATACGTCTAGACAGTATTTTTATTGCGCAGTAACGGATGTGAAAGCAGCGCTTCCTTTCGCGTAGTGCAGAAACGTTGATTAACTGCCAAGAAAGCTTGGGCTTCCCCAGCAAGACTGCTGACTTCCCCTGCGAACCGGAGACGCGGCTGCGCGTCTTCAACATCCCGTGCTTGCGAGCCCGCCAGGCTTGACACATTACCGTTGCGGTCGACTTGGGAAAGAGTTTGGGGCATGTTGCAAGGTGTGTTGCCACGGGCGCCAGTGATTGGCGCGGCGAACTGCAAGAGGTGCCAGTTGTTTTGATGACAGCGAGGCTCAAACTTCTCCGATAGGAATCATATCTGTTTACCTGTTTGTTTATTTGGAGTACTATAAAGATTAGTTCGAGCATTAAAGAAGAGTGGGAGCGGGGGCGCCACTGGATGAAAAAATATCGATGTCACAGTTTGTTCCATAAATGGAGCGCAAATTGAATGATACGGTTGAATGATACGCGTATTGCCTAGTTGAACGGCCAGGCGTGTATTAAAATTTGGAAAGAGAGAGAATATACATACATATATTTAAACGATGACCGTAAGTACTTTTTTATAGAATCACACGCACCTAACTGGGAACAGACAGGCACAGACAGACAGACACGACAGACAGACAGACAGACAGACAGGACAGACAGACACAGACAGACAGACACAGACAGACAGACACAGACAGACAGAGACAGACAGACAGACAGGCAGACAGACACAGACAGACAGACAGACAGACAGACAGAGACAGACAGACAGACAACAGACAGACAGACACAGACAGACAGACACGAGACAGGACAGACACAGACAGACAGACGACAGACAGACAGACACGCAGACAGACAGACACCAGCAGACAGACCAGACAGACAGACACACGACAGACAGACACAGACAGACAGACAGAGACAGACAGACAGAGACAGACAGACAGACACAGACAGACAGAGACAGACAGACGAGACAGAGACAGAAGAGACAAGACAGACAGAGCAGACAGAGACGAGACAGACAGACAGAGACAGACAGAGCAGACAGACAGAGACAGAGACAGACAGAGACAGAGCAGACAGAGAAGACAGACAGAGACAGACAGACAGAGACAGACAGACAGAGACAGACAGAGACAGACAGACAGAGCAGACAGAGACAGACAGAGACAGAGTCAGACAGACACAAGACAGACAGCATACAGACAGAGACAGACACACATACAGACCAGACAGACCAGACAGAGGCACAGACAGACAGACAGACAGACAGACAGACAGACAGACAGACAGACAGACAGACAGACAGACAGACAGACAGACAGACAGACGGGACGCCCCTAGTCCTTACACGCATGCTGCAGGCAGTGCAAGCCCCAACATGCCCGCTGGTGCGCAAGTGTCGACGACACACGCTTCGACCTCCACTCTCCTGTTTCTTTTTATTTTCTTGCTGTCCTTTATATAGTTTTTTCAACTGCACCATTTTTTTTTCATTTCTCTTCTCCAACAACGCTTTCCAGTTCGTTCGTTCCTTCCGCAATGCGTCTTCGAAGCAGATGACGATAGCACGCCGTATCAAGTTCACCCGCCGCATGGCGGCGCGAGCGTCGCGTCGACTCGCGCGCGCTCTGGCTTGCGTACGCGCCGCCACCAGCGCCACCTGTTGGCGCTTTATTTGTTCTTGATTTCGCTCCCTGCCTGCCGTGTTGCGCGCGCGATGCTCACGCTGGCGCTTCCTAATTATGATCTATACGCGCCGTCGCGCAACGTGAGATGCCCTCGCGGCGAACGTTCACCCTGGATAAACGACACGAGACGCGCAGACGACGGCGGCAGCAGCAGCGCGTGGTATGTACGCGTCTGCTGCGTCGCCGCTCGTCTTTCGACGCGCCACTTGCCGAAAAAAACGCGCGCGCGAGGTCCCTTAGCGCCGCCGTAGATGAGCTGGGGCCATGTCGGACCGCCAGTCTATAGTTGTTTGCAGCAGTGGCGATGTTCGCTAATGGCAATGCATCTACAAGCACTTGGTCATTATTCTTAGGAGCGGACAATGAAGAAGGCTTGACTTGCCGTGCAGATCTGTCGGCTTCTACAGTCTAGCGACTTGGGCGCGGAAACAGCCCTGCGTATGTAGGAAATTTATACAGGATAAGTAATCCTGTTGATACTAACCGTATGCTACATGAATTGCGGTATACCTCTGGAAAATCTGCGATGATCGCGTTTGTAGGTTGATTTCTATTGCCCTTTCTAGCTGTACAGTGTTAAAGGATACCTTCTTCACATGTACCAATGAGTTTTTTTATTGCATTTTTTCGCCTGCGAATCTAATCGATTGTTTCTTCGGAAAGTTACGCGAGTAGCGTTTCGACTAAAAGGTACTTTCACTGAAGCAAATAAATGATCCCCTTGATACCAATCATATGCAACATTATTTGCGGTATAGCTGTGAAACATCTGGCATGATGGCGTTTGTAGGTCGATTCGCATTGCCTTTTCTGGCTGTGCAGTGTTGAAGATACCGCCTTCACATGTATCAATGAGTTTTTCATTACGTCTTCCTGCACACATAATCGATAAAGATACATCAATATCGACACGAGGAAGCGCCGGGAACCACACCAGTCTTGGTGTCAACGTTTATGGCACATAAATCGTAATCTGTTCATTTGAATACGTAAGTGACAATTACGAGTACATGTACAGGGGAAGGTCCCGTTGGTCCGAATAGTCACTGGAACCTTCCGATTGAAGAAGTCTTGACACTCACGTCATGAGCGAGAGCATAACGTTATATACTTGAAAAGTCTACACTCATTGCATTCTGCCGATACTAACCTAATTTGACGGAAACTTGGATAGCAGACAAGCTTGAACAGCAAAAAAAAGAAAAAAAAGGAAAAATGATAGGCATAACGTTAAGAAACAGGAAGACAGCGGCGTAGATATCAGCAAGTTAGCCGATATTGCAGTTGAGATTAAGAGGAATACGCGGATTAAGGCAGGCCATATAGTGCTTCTGAACCAGATAAACAGTGGTCTGTTCGAGTTACTGAATGGGTACCAAGAGGAACGTGGCTGTGACAAGATTGTGACGGCTGTGATTGTGCGGCTGTGACAAGATTGTGACGGCTATGATTGTGTGGCTGTGACAAGATTGTGAGGGCTGTGATGGTGAGGCTGTGACAAGATTGTGACGGCATGATAAGGTTGTCTAGAAAATGTGAAGGCATAAGGTGAAGCCAGCCGATGCAAGACAGATCTGATATGAGATCGCTGGGAGAGGCGCTATAGTTCCTGCAGTGGACATAAATGAGGCTGGTGACGGCAATATTTATGCTGATGACGACTGAAGAAACGAATAGACAGGTAGCGAATGCGCGCTCACATGCAATGAAACGTTCACCAACCAGTCAGAGACGCATGCCGTATGCTTCGCGTCTTGGAGAAGAGAGATAACCCGTGGTTTACTGCACGCATCAACTTCCCCGGTGCAGGGTCTCGAGATCTTTTCTACTGAGTCAGTGTACGATCTGCTTTTGCTATTCCTGCGAGAAACACTGAGCATCGAAAAAAAAAACAAAGCTTTTACACGGAAGGTAATTTACAGATTTGTCGCAACCTCAGAAGTTGCCCGTCAATATCAGCTGTCTCGATAAGCAGTGAATAAGCGTTCCTGCATACGACATCCAACGACAAATGATAAAGTTATTTCTCGACGGGAGTTCATGCTCATATCCTAAACAACAAGGGTGCTGTTCAGCCTTAAAAAAAACTTGACATAATTACACCATTCAAACTTAACCAAACCAAACCTATGCCTAGCGGCTGTGAAACGTACAGCAGACAGCAACAAGTGGAGTGCAGCACATCTTTCGGTAGAACGAAGTAAGTGGTAGAGTCTTCACTGCACAGAACTGTCGAGTAGCGGAGGGTACGGCTGTCGCCCGCTGCCCTGCAGTCCTGCAGGCGGCACGCCGTCGGTGACCGTGTTCGGTTACGTCGTGTTGTGGCAGCACCGAAAGAGAGAGCGGGCTTCGGCGCTGCTTACAGTGGGGGCGTTGAACCCTGAGCGTCTTTGCCGAACCGCGCGCCACTGCTGTTACGCATGTGGTGCGCTTGGGTGCTTCGGATATCATCACCCCTTTCTTCTTTACCCAACAGGCGCTTTACCCGAATGAAGGCATTAAAGGCGTGTTGTCTGATAAAATTTCTCGTTTACCTTTTGCTTGGTATGATACAGATAAGTCATTGCTGATAGTGACCAAAATGCAGCATGTATAAACCCGTGTCATGAAGCTTTTTTTTTTTTTGCAATAGCAATTGTATGGACACTCCAAGTAAATTTCCTCCGTCGTCGGCGTCGGCGTTGCCGTGAGGCTCCGCATATATTTTGAAAAACTTACTTTGCCTAATTATGACCCTCGTTAAGGAGCTGTAAAACGATAGTCGGTTACTGTGTTAAATTAGCCAGTATAGCCGACAGAGGCAAGCTTCGACCTTGAACCGACGTTTCGACAAGAGGACTTTTCTTCAGGGGAGTACTATAGTCGTCAACGTAAGAAGGCTTTCGCATAGCTTCTGCTGTGTACTTGATTTCCACGTGCTCTCGTTCTAACGAATTAAAATTAAGCTATTACCATTAGTTCACTTTTTCAGCGCCGTCTCATTGTCCACAGCCCATATACAAGCACTGCAGACGCCATTTAAAATTGCCACTATAGTGTTCTTATAATTGTCAGTGTTCTTATATGCCAGTTAAAATTATCCGCAAATTTCGCCACTATCCTTACAGGCCACTTAATGTCACCCCGGATAGACTAGTTCATTTTGCCATATATTTGCCCAACACTTGGCCGAGCAAGCGTGAAATGTTTGCAGCCCATTGCACACATTTGTAGGCTTTACAACTCCTGTAGAACACCAGTTTCAGTTCGATAAGTTATACCCACTATGGCATAGTGAGCTCGCGCAGGCGCTACCATTCCTACTCGGATGGAAAAAAATTCTTGTTGTCGAGCTATGCCTCCCTGAACGTCGCGTGCGAGGCTGCAGTTAGCTCCGATTGCATCATGCATGGCGCGACAACAGCGCCATCTGTGCACTTGTATGATCGAGTAATGGCTTCTTGCCTCTACAAAACGATACCCAAAGTAAGGTACGTGGGTAGTATGGTTGTAAAGACAAAGCGATAATGCTTTAACACGTTTTCGTTACCAGCAAGCGACCCCCTTTTAGCCTTGTAAAGTCGTTTCACGTCAACATAACACTCCTTTGTAGATTTTGCCGCTGTTCTGACAGACTAGCCAGAAAATGTCCCGTACTGACTGACCAGCTAGAAATGCTCAGAAATTTCGCCACCTTCGTTACAGACCAATTAAGACAACCCGTTTACTCCGCCACTGTCCTGATGACCACTTGAACTTGTCAGCATACTTTGCCAGTCTCGTTATAGACCAGCTAAGATTGTCCACATGCTTTTCTCTTCTTCTGATAAGCCAGTGAAAGTCGTCAGGAGGTTTCGCCTACTGTCACTAGACCATTTAAAATCGTATACGGGTGGCGTCGCCCTACGTAACCTGTGCTTATAGCTAAAATCTCCCATAGACTTCTTCAATGTTCTAACAGACCCGTTGGAGTTGTAAATGTCCTTCGCCAGTCTCCTTTAGACCTGTTAATATCGTCAACATGCTTCTGCACTCACCTCGTTTATCCAATGTCACGACAGACCACTTAATATCGTCCGTGGGGGACGCTTCGTCAGTTGTGCTCATAGGCCAGTCAAAATTGCCCATACATTGCACCAGCTTCTTTACAGACCTGTTAAAACTGCCCATACATCAAGACAGTCATTCTGGTTTAATTTTATTGGTCTGACATACTAAAAAGTTAGTGCAGTGTGTTGTACTTCATTTCCATCCTTGCCCTGTAGCTTCGGCAATATTCCGATAGACCAGTTGAAATTGTCAATCTACTTCGCCAGTCTCCTTATAGATTAGTTGATATCGCCCATATGTTTCTTAACTCTCCTGGTTTCTGCAATGTCATGATAGACCATTTAATATCGTTCATGTGGTGTGCCACCCTCCAGTCAGCTGAGCTCAGAGGCCAGTCGCAAACGTTTGCAGACTTCGCCAGCTTTACAAACCAGTCACAAAACCGCCCACAGACTTCACCACTGTCCTTATGAATAGTTGAAGTTGTACATATACTTCGCCAGCCTCGTTATAGACCCGCTATCGTCCGCATATTTATCCATTCTCTGGATTTGCTCCAACGCAATGATAGACCATTCGATGTCGTCCATGCACTGGACCACCCTTCGTATGTCATCATTCAAAAGCGTCCGTAGACTCCCTCCACTGTCCTGATAAACAAGTCCGCAGCCAAGGACAATCGTCGTACTACAACGTCTTGTGCAATGTCGGGCAACTGCCTCGGTCGAGTGTCGCGCGTGCGACCGTGTGCCTCCGCCACTTCTCCTCCTCGCCGCCGGTTGTTTCGGACGCGCGCGCGAGTGGGCCCGGCAACGACTCCCCTATTTTGAGCGGGCCGTCGTAAGGGGGTGTACGATAAAAATACGAGTCCCTCTGACACTGACACGATTCTTCGAGATGCACGGCGCGTTGGCCTTCCTTCCGGTGGTACACACACGGCGGCGGGGCGGCTACACAAAAGCGCAGGCCGAGAGCAACAGCAGCAGCAGCAATGGCTTGAAGCAGGAACCGCGAAGCCACGCTTGGTTGGGGAGGCCCGGAAGGGACGGGGGGGAGGGAATGGTCGTGGGAGCTCCACTCCTGAGAGCTCGATCGGCCCTCCGACACCACCTCAGCAGAAACCGTCGGATCGCACGCGAGCGTTCCTAATCTCTGCGCGGCATCCGACTCGGCGCGGACTCAAGGTGAGGGCCTTGAAACGCGCGCGCACCCGCCTGGAGTCTCAGCCTCCCCCCCCTCCTATCTTACCCCCCAAACACACACACACACACACACACACACACACACACACACACACACACACACACACACACACACACACACACACACACACACACACCTCACTATATACCTTCCCTTCTCTCGTCACTTGAACACTTCCCTCGCTCCAAACACCGGCTTGCCGGTTGCTTTTCGTGGACCGTGCAGGCAGTGCACTCCTCTACGACATCGGGGGGCAGCTGGCCAGGGGTGGAAGGTGGTCGCACCGAGGAAGCCGGAACTGCAGTTGGTCACAAAGTTATACTGCTAAACTTTTCTCATTTTGTTTTATTGCGATAGCAATTATGTGGACACTGAAGGCGCATTTCCGCTGTCGCCGTGATGTTCCGTATAAAGTCCAAGGGCGATAACATCGTCGCCGTGCGCCGTACGCTGTATGTGCGAGTGAAAGCGCGCAATGGTGAGCCGGCGATGGCGGTTCAATCTCGCGCGCGCGAGGGAGGAAAGCTGGGGGCGAGGAGAGGGAGGGGGAAGGGGAGGCATTCGACTTCGGCGGCGCGGGCCCTGTTTTGAAAGTGATCTGCGATGGGGACAGAGAGCCGAGTGCTGATAGCTTCGTGTGCGCTGTTCTTTTTTTTTTTCGCAGCTTACCTAGTTCGCGTTGAAGCGAGAGGCAGCACGAAAGTCAATTCGCTCGCTGCCGCGGCCGCGCTTCCTCACTCCAGCGTTTTGACAGCGAATTTCCGCGGTCATCGAGCGAGATGTGGTCATGTTTGCGTGTGCGCGAGTGACACCATGCTTGTTAATTTAGTTAGTAAGCGAATGTTTACGAGTTTATACGGCCGTTAAACTAATATACTTCGTATAGCTGTCTACTAATTTTCTATCGCAATCGATGCTTCGCCTTTCGGGCGAAACTGCGACTTTTTATTTTCTCTGTTATCACTGACGAAAGTACAATCACTTCTCCTGCCAAAGCTAAAGGCTAGTCAATGAAAAAACTTAGCTAGATCGAGTCGAGGAACCTGGTACAAAACGTAAGAACGGGACAAAATGGTGTCGAACTGAAATTTTACTCACAGTAAAAGGCATACAATGAGCATAAATTGAAACGCGAACAGGAAATAACTGATCAGAATAGCTGTCGCGCATAACTTCATTGAAGTGCGACGTGCAATCGCTCGTAAGCGGGTTTCTATTAGCATATATAAGGTTGTCACAAGCGTACATTTTTGAGCCAGAGTTGAGCCACTGTTACAAATGACGATGAACCTGCAAACGAAATTATGCATTAGAGTAGTTTCGAAATTGCTCGCATTCATATGCTGATAATACAATCGACACATAAGATAATACGTGAGATGGATAATACATGCGGAGATAATGGAGGGGGGAGATTGTCATGTTGGGGGAAGGGTGTTGTGCCCCGTACTATTCGTCACTTCTGACAAAAAATTATTTTTACATGGATATGTAGCAAATGTAGGGTAAACATTCGGCAGATATCTGCATGGTTGGGGACAACTGAATTAAAGAGCAAAGAAAACTCCAACCAAAAATTTTTTGAATTAAAAAAAAAATCTGCCGTCGTCTGGAGAAAGAAAACAACCACCGATGGCGGGTCCTTTTGAATCCTGGCACTTCGAAAATACGTCGGGTGACATCGCTTGTTCGTCAGGACCACTTCCCGCCGTTTACTCTCAAGGTCTGCGAAAAGTATCCACGCGCCTGTCAAGGTATTATAAAAAACGCATGTAAGCACTCACGCCATCTCACTCATGAAGCAGCCGGTCGGGCACCGAAACGTCGGGTTTTTTAAAATAAAGAAAGTTTGGTTGTAGTTTTCCTTGCTCTTCAATTATGTAGCAAATGGCTCAGATTCAGATGCCGTTGCAAGCCGATGGTGTGATTTAGACATAAAACAATAAAACTCTGCCGCCGCGACTACAACCCCGTAGGGTTGTCGCGCCCTGTCGGGGCTGTAAGCGACGTAAAGCTTACAAAAAAGAGAAGTGTGTCGTGCCCTACTTATGGACACTCTGTAGAACGTGACGTCACGAAGATATGGCGGCGCTGCTATCGCAGCAGTGCAGGCGAAAAAAAAAAAAAAAAACACATACACCTCTACCGGCGTAATTTTTCCCAAAAAGCAAGATTCACACCCTCGGTTAGACGTTTCGGCTTCCGAAGCCGAAACATCTAACCCTTTCGACGACACCAGTTTGGTCGGCGTTCTGTTAACTGTCTTTGTAATACGAATCTACTTCCCGACCAGACGAAATGTGGTCCAATGATTGATTTCACTAACAATGTTCACAGAGCACTATCGTGCCTGACCTTGCTGAAGTCGTCTAACGTCCAATAATAGCCACAACCCCCTTCAGACGTGACGACATTTATTGAGTAGCTTCCCAGGACAAGTGAACAATTTCGTTCAGCCTGTGAGGGCCGGGTTTCCATATTCGCGTTCGAGCTCGACAAGTTTAAATGGTGACAGCTCTCAGTGACCTATGGGGGTGCTGGCGCGGACAGTCATTACTAGACAGTCGTAGCCGGCTAAATCTGGATCCTCGAAAGTGAGGGCTGCAGGCGTACAAGGAAGGATCCTCGGTCCAGTGCCAACGTTTCGACAGGGGCACTTGTCTTCACCTTGCGGAAGACAAGTCTTGCTGTCGAAGCGTTGGCACCGGCCAGAGGCTTTTGTTCGCCTCCAGTCCTTACAAGTCGCCGTATTTTACTTCCTTTTCGTCTGCCTTGAAAGGTGATCGTTTCGAAATACGATCCTTCGTTTCATCACGCGATTGCCGTAAAATAAGTACGGCGTTTACGCGAATTCCAGCACCCAGCGAACTTAAGCCCCCTCCCGTGTTTCTGGCGTTCATAGTTGAGACGAGCCGCAAACTTCACCGACGATGACGACACTCCCTAATGCGAGATTGGAGAGCAGCTCTATACGTGTTTTCATTTCGCCATATATTGGCTCGAGCGGACAATCTGTCTTGTGCGGCACGTTGCAAACGGAGCGAAGTGGCGGTGCGACTGCCTCGCAAATCTGGAGACCGCGAGAGCCAGCGCGCGGGTGACGCGTGGCCGCGATTTACAGCAACCGCCACAGTCAGACTTCCAGACGATGCGCACTACTCTGGCGCCATCTGGTAGCCATCGTCGCTGCACTGCGTTTTCTTCTCACGCTTTCGCCATACCCTCCTCTGCTTTCCGCTTCATGTTCCGCTGCACTCTCCTCTCCACTTTCCTCCTCGCATCTTTCATCCCCCGCTGCGCTCCGCGTTCACTCTTTCATCCTTTGCTGCGCTCGTTCGCTCGGTTACGCCGACGCCGACGGTCGCCGCAGGAGCGGGCGCCTAAGAGCTACGCTCTAATATACCGCTAAACCTGCGCATGCTTGATTCTTAGCACCCCCTATCATAATTATTGCGGTAGCAGCGTCACTACACTGAACAACGAACATGTACGCAAGGAAGCCAGACCTGGGATCAAATACACTAAACCTTTAAACCATAAAGGATAGCTGTTTTAACTGTCTTGTGCCTTCGATGATATCATGCTGGCTATTACAATTGCTCGGTACCTGTTCTTACTAACAGCGGTAACGTACGAAGTGCTTTCGAATACGAACCGTTAACGTTGAACGCAATCATCATTCTTCTAGAGTTCGATAGATTGTCACCGCTTGCGCAGGAACTATGAGAAATCTCAAGCTACGTCACTTTCAAGCATTTTATGCCATCCTATAATTTGAGGGCGCGATAAATCTGAAAACGAAAAGGAGTGCCTAAGTTTGTCTCAGCGCGCTGATTTGTGGCTTCTACCTATGCCGGCGACGTCTACAGTTCATAAATTTGGGCTAGAGGAGGAGTTAAGCTCTGTTTTCGCTGTTATCGTCTGTTGAGGCACCTTTATACTTTTAAACGTAGCCCCCGCAGCCGCGGCTACACGAATGAATTGGAATTAAAACAAGGAAAGAAAGGAACGTCAGACAGACGGACGGACGGATGTAGAGAGAGAGAGAGACGAGGCTGCAGGCAGTCACAGCGGAAAAAGATTAGCACAATTAAGTGACTGGTCGCCGGAGCGGCAAAATCACGACACGCGGAACAAGTGACTGGTGGCCGGAGCGGCACATTCCATTTTCCAAAGCAGGGGTTGCCATCAGAAAGCGTGTCGTGATTTTGCCACCAGTCACTTCTGCCGCGTGTCACGATTTTGGCGCTCCAGCCGCCAGTCACTTGGGCTAATATTTTCCCCCTGGGACTGTACATACAGAGCGTTCCTTGCTCTGCCTTCCTCTACTCGCGCTCTGCATGTCGCTACCAACTAGCCAAAAGAGACGCGTTTAGAGAGACCAGGATAGATATTCAGAATTAAGAGCGCTGCGGACAGGCAGCTCTTTGCCCGAGATGTTTCAGCAATTTGCGCAAAGGCCGCACCGTGCCAAGTTTCCGCATTTCCGACGGCCCTGTTAAAGCTGGATGCCTTTCGCACCAGCCGGCCTTGGGAGCGTCCGGCCTCTTTAAGCACGACCGTGCTGCGTGCTTCCCGTGAGCTAGCGCGCTGGAACGCCAGACTGTTCTCTCTTCCGATGGGGCTTTATAGACGATCTGTTCCGAGAGTCGGGCGCTCATATGCCCTGCGGGATCTGTGCCAGAAAATCAGCGAACTTGGCGAAGTTTAGTCTAGCGAGTGTTCTGCGCAAGAAGTGACTCACTCGTATGGGAGAACGAAAAAAAAAGAAAAAAAAAAATAGAGGAAAAGAAAGGCCGGCATAGCCTCAGGGCAGCTGCCTTGAATCTTTCACGCAGCAGCGCGAATACCAGAGAATTCCTGTTGCCGTGGTCGTCATTTTTGGGCGGTTTCTTTTGAAGCGCGATATGCTTGCGCGCGACGCAATGTGGGCTTCACCTGAGTGATAGGGTTTGTCGCGCAGCGTGCGTCAGCCTGGCGGCTTAACCGAGCGAGCGAGCACAGCGATAGATGAAAGCGAACGCGGATCGCAGCAGGATACCAATCTCCAGTTCGTTAGCGCGCAGTGGGTGAAGATGCAGATGGATTCCCGCTCCGAAACATGCCGCTTCAATGACGGCGGAGGGGCACGGAACAGCAGCATTGACGCAGAATATTGTAGCCAAGAAACGACCGCCCGGACGCGTCCAACGGAAGGTGCAGACGAAGCACTGACTCGAACCGGAAAAAAATTTGAGCCATTCCACTCTATGAAGGTGGATGACCAGCGAAGCGGCTTAGCGCACGACACAGAGGTGACACAGAATTTTTAACAAATGTACGAGCATACTTATTGTCCTTATTGTGGTTCATCGTGACGATAGGTACGCACACACATTCGCGTATCACATCTGTTATTTAAATCTTTCCGTCACGTAAGACAGAGAATGGCTCATACCCCGTAAACGCGGCCTCCCCATTACGACGACTAAAAAGTGAAATTATACGCTGGAATGATGAGCGGCAACGAAGCCGGCTGTGGAAGAAGATGACGAAGACGAACGCGGGAGCAGTGGCACGAGCGCGTACGCACGAGCCATTGCTGATGATGATGATAGTTTCTCCGCGCGGACGCCACGGCCTAGTCATAGACATCTCTGCTGTAAAAAAAGAGAGCGAGTGATTAAAAGAGGGCCGATTTTTTTCTCTAGTTTGTGTCAGCCCCGAGTCTCTGCCTATACCCTTTGTACCGTCCTTGTGATGTTTCTTTAGCAACGCAAAATGTACCATCATACCGTATTGGTGAAGCAGCGCACTGACAAGGACAAAGTGGAAAGACACAAGAATACACGACACTCACTGCTTCACCAATAAGGTATGATGATTAATCACCAAATCGCCCAACTTTCCACATTACTAAAATGTACCGGCCAGTCCAAGTCAGTTCTCTTCTATCGAAACTAAAAAGCACTGGCAGCAGGCACCATGCTTGCAGAGGGACTCGAGCTGTCAGACACCGGGTGACACGTCTCACCTTTCGCTCCTCGAATGTGTCGGCTAGGGGTGAAACTCTTGGGAGAGAGTAATCGCTGTCTGAAGATATTACCGAAATTTTCAAGCGGAACTCGAAGCTACGCAAACTCACCATTATCAAAACTTTTCTCCATGACGGACAGACTTTATACATGAAGCGACGAACTTGGTGAGAAGCCAAAATTTTTTTTTTCTAGGCTCCGACCTGAAAAGCTGGCGTCTCCAAACGCTGCCGTGCCAGACTCTCGGGAGCGCTCGCCGAGTTGCCTTTTGGGCGACTTCCTCTGAGACTCTCTTGGCGCCCTCTTGCAACGAAAATAAAGAAGGAAATAAATGAAATTCTGAAACGCACCAGCCTACACACCGCGCACTCGCGATTATGCCTTTCTTTGCTGAAAGAAAAAAAAAGTGAGACTGTAAAGGAACCGAATCTCTCACCGTCTCTGTCTCTGTATCCTACGAAGATTTGTACGAACGTCAATTTTCTGTTTACCCACGGCCCCGTGTAAACTCGTGACTCGAGATGGTTTCCTCGAGCGCTCGGTCGTTTCTTCAATTCTTTGTTGTTTTTCGGTCGCCGCGCACTCGTGCTAAGCACTCGGGTTCGTCCCGGCCCGTCCGTCGTAAAACGAATGCCGTTTATTTAACGCCGAGTTGAAAAGGGGTTGCAAGCAACCACGAGAAAAACCAATGCCGTTTCAAAATTAGCATCCGCAACTTCTCACGTGATGGCTTCGTCTGCTCGCGCAAAGTCTCGCTCCTCTTCTCGCTACACTCCCCATGCGCGTAAACGCATTAATATCACCCAGAGGTCGCTCACATCGTTTTCTCTAGGATACATTTAACTTTTTCTCTTTCCGGTATACTTCTAGCTCGTTAACGACCGGCAACTCGCTCTTCCGTTCGAAAGTTGCAACGCTTGCAACGGCAACCTTTTGCCTTGCGAGACGGCGTCACGGAGGCCACTACGAACAAGCATCACGTGGCCCTGAGCAGTGACGTCATGAAATTCAAACACGCCACCTCAAAGCTGCGAGTTCAGCGTGGTACGTTACTCTGACCGTTGATGAAACCTCGCCATGGTTCTGCTAGAACCTCTCAAACCAACAAGCACGTAATATGTAGTGAGGGCGTTCACGCTTACATCGTATAGCGTGATTCTTTGTTTGTTCGGGCATGGTAAAATGATCTGCCTTTCGGCGGTCGTATGACGTGTATGGCAGTACGCTTAGAGAATAATTGTCGAGAGACGAAAAAGGGAAGGGCCGATTTGGCGGCCCAGCATAATCGAACCCGGATATAACGAACACGGATAAAATCAATAACCCTCTATATCGAACGCACGACATTTACGGATCTATACTCAAGTAAAATAATTCGCTCATAACAAACCGCGCACTGAATATATCGAAATAGAGGCCTATGCAGCCAGTGCAACAGAAGTGCTTTGAATGAAAATATTCGATTCAATTATTTCAAACTTTATAGCCCACCGGAGGCTCCAAGTGCGAACAAAAATTCGGTTCAACGAACAAAAATAAGGACAAAAAAAAAAACAATCAACCAAATAGACACACAAACAAACAGACAAGCAATCAAGCAAACAGACAACCTCTCCTTTCTCTTTCTCTCTCTCCCTCTCAAACGCACACACACAAACAAGCAAAGAAAGAAAGAAAGAAAGAAAGAAAGAAAGAAAGAAACAAAACAAACAAACAAACAAACAAACAAACAAACAAACAAACAAACAAACAAACAAACAAACAAACTGCGCTGACTTCATTAATTCTACAACAAGGTGTTTCCAGTTTGACTGACTTCCGAATAGGATTGCCCGTATTGATGCAAATCAGCTGTTCTTTTTACGACCATTTATCTGCATAATCCCCCCCCCCCCCCCCCCCCCCTCCCTTGTGATTGAAGCATAAGGGCCCATTCACACTTGCGACTAGGCGAGGTCGCGCGACCAAGTTGGTCGCAAAGCGACCAGTCGCAAGTAGTCTCAAATGGTCGCTTTTCTCGAAATGCGACCGTTTCGGTCCAGTCGCTCACTGCTCGCATTTCGAGAAAAGCGACCATTTGCGACTACTTGCGACTGGTCGCTTTGCGACCAACTTGGTCGCGCGACCTCGCCTAGTCGCAAGTGTGAATGGGCCCTAAAGCAAACAGGTGTATGACGTGATATGCGAACACCTCTAATTTTTTGTTTAGATTCCCATAATTGATGCCCCTAGAAGATGTCTTTTTTCTAACACCTTGTAGTTTTCAGGCGATTGCAAAGCATTCGGAAGCTGCCTGCGTTAAGAGAACGTCATGCTTCGCGACTCAGTGCCCTTGCTGTCAGAGACCGATCAGCAGTCGCGCCAAGCAAGAGACGTTTAGAGTATTGGTGGAAACAGAGGAGGAAAGAGATTGATAAGGTCGGATCCGTTACAGGCATAGGTAACTGTACAAGGCAGATAGATATAGAAGTCGTAAGAATAAAGAAAAGATTAAGGAGATATGGGCAAAATGCTAAGCTGACAAGCATGTACTGATTAGCTCGAGCAGGCTAGGTGACTATCGGGCAAAATGCTAAGCTGACAAGCATGTCCTGATTAGCTCGAGCAGGCTAGGTGACTATCGGGCAAAATGCTAAGCTGACAAGCATGTCCTGATTAGCTCGAGCAGGCTAGGTGACTATCTGTCACCGCCCGGGTCAGAAGGGGATACCAGTAAATCATCATTATCGTTCAGTTCCCATGGGAATGATGGGTAGTCAATGGATTTGTATAATCTTCGCGCTTGTGACCTCAGACGTTCTTGTAGCCTCAGACGTTCTTGTGGATTTGTTTACTGCGCTTTATCTTTATACATTTCCAACAAATCACACTTTTGTAAGGAGGAAAGTGTCTGCTCACATTAATATTCATTGCAAATTGTTGCATATTTAACGCAGTGTACTGTTGAACATGATTTTCAAAGCCGCGAAGCCGTCTGAAGCCGAAAGGACGCCGTTTAGGCAAATCCACGTTCTGACCGTCGTTATCATATGCTGGCTCCAGCAGCATATAATAACTCCGCATACTCTGCAGTTTCCTCGAGTAATTATTCTATGAAACTCTATGAAGGAATGAATGTTGCTTAGTGGCGCAAGGGCCAGGTATGGCCAAAGAGCGCCATGCCAGTGTTAGTGAGTTCGCAGTGATATTTTACATGTAATAAGATTATGGCAGTGACTAAGGAGGTGTACTATGAACATGAAAAATGCGTTGCGTATGAAACTCTATATGGCTCGCCGTATGCTGAAAGCTGTGACGAGTACGCATGAAGAGTGTAGGGGCAGTGCTGTGATAAAGCAGAAACAGTGGGCATTCGAATAACTGCAAGTGGAGCGAATTTGCACTGCGTAGCTCTGTGGACGAGTACGAATACTGCCCGAAGAATGAAGGCGAACGCGAAGATTTTGAAGGAGGGACAAACTTTTATTGAAACCAGCAGTTTATTTGGCTGGGCCTAGTCCTCCCACGTGGGGACATCGAGGTCTTGCCTCTTCGCCGCCTCGCAGGCTTGCTGGTTAGCCCAGAGTTGGTCGTCGAGGTGGGAGCTGCGACGAGCTGCCATCTCGACGAGAGGGTCACGGTATTATTTGTCGGATATTGGTCTTTACATTCCCATAGCATGTGGGGAAACGATGCTGCCTGAGTCTTACAGATCTTGCAAATGTTACTAGGGTAGGTGTCCGGGTAGATCCTGTGGTAACGTGTTGGTGAGGGGTACGTGTTTGTCTGTAACAGGCGAAGGGTGGTTGCCTGTGCTCTGTTTAGCTTGTGATGAGGGATGGGGAAGGTTCTGTTGAGATAGACTGATTTCGTAAGGTCGTTGTAGCTGGCGAGGCGATCGCGTTCCGCGGGTGCACCTGCGCTGTCTCCGGAAGATTTTGAAAGAAATTCTAAATTATTCCTATTCCTCCTTGCACATTGTTTTTACTATTTGGTTGCTGTTGTCAGGTTAGGTTGTCGCCAATTCGTTTGTGAGACAGATTTGTCCAATCAAATCGGATAGCAGTAACATTTTCAAGACAGCAACATCGCTGGGTGTTGTTGACGTATGTAGAAAAAAAAAAACTCTTGTTTATGAGAGTGCTCTTTATTTGTACTGCGAGTTTGTGTGCGATTGCAGTTATTGTCGTTCGCAATATTTCTTTGAGAGTTTCTTTTAATGTTTCTGTGTTATGTGATAGCGTTGTTGTTGTTCGCGTTGTCGCTTTGAGAGTTTCTTTGTAACATTGCGGCATTGTTCTTAATGCTATGTGATAACGTCATTGTACGCGTATTACCTGTTCTTCAGTTCTTTTTCCTACAAAGCTGTGTACAAAAGTCCAGGAAGCTATACGGGATGATCATTTTGAAGTTTTACGGAATCTTTAAAAATCGCCTGCTGTAGATAACATAATTCTAGTCCTTGAGCTTAATTATTCACTGAGGCGGACATTACTTGCACAAGGAATCGGAGCACATATTTAACAAACTAAAGAAGTCACTAATTAACTTCTTAATAACCTTACGGCACATTGCAATTTACGAATTGTAGCCGACAGTTTGCAAGGCGTATCCACTTGGAATGAATTTCCATAATTACACGAGTTTGGACAGATGCGCCATCAAACTCGCCGCCAAAATGCACTGCTGTTCCACTTACGTTTTTATCAAAACGTTCGTTTATGCATTGAAGCACGAAAGTGACTGGAATGCTTATTTCCTTCGACACACACTTTGGGAAATATCTAAAAACTGGTTTCACCGGTTATGTATGATCTATCTAGACCACTAGACAATCAATCAATCAATCAATCAATCAATCAATCAATCAATCAATCAATCAATCAATCAATCAATCAATCAATCAATCAATGTCACCAGAAGGAGGCGACACGGCACAGCACGGAATATTTTCATAAGTTGTTGGTTATCACACTTCAATTCCGCAGCAAAGTAGTTTAGAACAAAATCCGTAAACTTTTTCCTTAGCATTCAACTTTTTTGTCCCACAGACGAACACCGGTATGATAGTCATCTCTAAAGTGAGACACTGTCCGCGGGAAATATCCTTTAAATCTAACGCGACCGTACCTCTCGATTGTCCAGGATGTCCTCCTGCCCGGCCTCAAGTATGGACGGCTGCAGCGGTGGACTTCCAGGTGGGGCCAGCGCTAGGGAGGCCCGTCACGTGGCTGTCGCAGGCCCGCCTCCTCCGACACCAGTAGGGACCGTCGCTGAAGGTCCGCTGGTCTCTGGATACGGACAACAGCAGCGACAGCCTCAAGACTTATTCCTCCGGTACCAGGCCGTGTCCAGGATACCGCACGGCCTGGCTTCATCGTTAGACTACCGAGTACCTCCCGTCATTCCACTGCGCGATGCGCCAGCAGCACTGCCAAGGCCGGCTACTCTGCCAGACCTGTCTCACCTGTCCACTGGAGCAGACGCAAGTGGTGAAGACGAGAACTTCCTTCCATGTGAGTGGCAGCCCTCTCCCTTGATACGCACACTGGATAAAAAAAGGATGCAAAGATTATATAATAGATTAAGTGAGAGAGACAGACGTACATGACATGGTAAGTTAGGCAGGCAGACATGGCCAAGTACAGATTACAGTTTTGTAGGGTTCTATGGCCAGAAAGCAACATAGGATATGATGCTTCAACGACAAGATTATACGGTAGTTGGGTAGATTTAGCAATATACATAATTCTTTAAAATGCAATCGCAAATCCACGCGCAAATAGGTGTAAATGAAGTCACTTTTTTGACCAACACTTCTGTGTGCGCTTGCCATACATTCCAATATATAGAGGGGTGACCAAAGGCGAAAAGTTTGGCTATACCTAAGTGCGAATCTAGTGGGAGCAAATTGATTATTGAACATCTATCGTGTTTTTGTTTCCGTTACGACATCCAGCGCCCCGCCCTCTTTGGATGACATCAAACCGATTAGGCTTAAGATCGCTTTCTGAGGCAGGGATCATTTTACTATCATCGTATGTGTCGCTTGCGCAGGAACCACTGAGAGCGTAGCTTCACTTCAAGTCGAAAGGTCTCTGCGATCATTTGTACACTCGGTGCGCTCCCTCACTTGTCCCTGCAGCTAGTGCTCTTATACTGCTTTTTTTTGCGTTATGAAACATGATTACAGCGCTAAGAAACAACTGTAGAGATATCGTACAGCCGTGATAGCGAACTAAAGCTTAATTAAGCAATAACGAGAATCGCTATATCATTGTTTGCAGAGAAATACGTAGAGACGAGCCATGGCTGCCCGTGGCGGGTTTTCCTTATTAATGGAGCTTTTTTGCCAGACCCTGGCCACCACACTTTGGCTGTGCGCTATCGATGTACAGCCATATATTGCGATAGCAATTATATGGAGGCTCCAAGCGGATTCCTGCCGTCGGCGTCGCCGTGAGGTTACGTGTAAAGACCAAGGGCGATAAAATCATCGCCGCGCGCTGTATACTGTATGTGCGCGTGAAAGCACGCGAGGGACGCGCGATTTTTTAGCTATATTGCGCGAGAACACTATAATATGGTCGTACGTCGTCCTGAAGGGTACATCGCATTAGAAAACTCTTGCACAGGAGAGTGCCTGGTGCACTTGAGAGTACTTCTGCCGGTCTCGCTGATTATCGTCGCTTAAGGGCGCGAAAATGACGCGTGATGGACGCTCGCGCGATATAGCTAAAAATGTGGGAGGCTGTACATAGTGCGTGACAGCGCTGAATACAGGTGTTCGCAATCCTCGTCTGTTGCCTCTGCGTATTAATTTGCCGATCCTGACATATCGTCTGTGGTCTCAATAAGAATGATTATTTTGACTTGGAATGCCGCGAGGAAAGTTGACTGTACAACGCACGCGTTGATTGCAGCCTTCGAAGCGTACAGATTGCGACTATCAGAAGGTATCCGATGTCATAACCGTTTGTCTTGATGATTTGGAGGCGTTGTGTGAAGCGATCGAACAGGCTGGTGGGAAGGATAAATCGGTTATCGGCCGAGAAAAAAGAAATCACGGTAACTGTTTCACTCAATGGTGGACACCTGAGCTGTGGAGCCGGGATATGCAGAAAGCGGAAAGTATCTCCGGTCATTGAAGAGCCAGGAGCGCGAGCCACGAGTCGCAAACAAAGGATCACGACCAGGAAACCCTGGAGGTTCTTCGCCAGCAGGTCCGCAGCCCGATACAGGCCGGCCACCTCTGCAAGAGGGGAAAAAAAACAAGAGCGAGAGAGAGAGAGGAGAAGAGTAGAGTGCTGCTCGAAGGAAGTGTGAAAGTACTGGATGGGAAGCGTGAATGTTCGGCTAGTACCACATTTCTGCATGGATCTAGACAAGGCAGAGGTTCACAGGAACATTGACATTTGAAATGATCAACAGTAGTAGAACAAAGGATGTCTGTAGCCAATGTTTCGACAAGGGCACTAGCCTTTGTCAGGACGAAGGCAGGTCGCCATGTCGAAACGTTCGTTTCGAGAAACATCTAAACACAGACGGAAAGATCGGAGTCCCACCGCGAAGTCAAAGAGCACCTGTAATATACTCTGCTGGGCAGCGTCCAAGGACCGGAAGCGAAGAACAGATCCGGGAGGTTCGTTGTCCGGAAGCTTGAGGCCACGGAAGGCAGGACACAATTCGGCTTGATCAATGTTGACGTTCGGCCTCGTTTGTGTGGCATAGTAACAGGTGTAATGTGCTTGAAAAGACGAGGACGATGAAGGACACAATACGCGCGCTTCGTGCTATGTCCTCCTTCATCGTACCCGGCTTTGCAAGCGCCCTATACCTGCTGCCACTCGGCTCCTTTCAATACTCTGACGTGTGTATTGCAGAAGAGTGTGGGCCAGGATCTCGTCCACCGGGCTGTGGTGGCACTTGGGGACTTTCTCCTGCATTACCGGAAGAGTGCCTATCGGCAGGCATGCATGCGTCAGGTGCTCACCATGGGTAGGAGCGAAGGGTCTTTTCAACAGAAGGCTCTGTCCGGTTCTGGTTGCTGGGAAATACTGCTGGCAGTCCGGGGGTCCGAACGGTGTGGGATGCAGTGAACCTAGCAGACGACGAGTCGAACCTTGGCCAATGGGGACGTTTCAGAAGTTACCGCACTGTGGTGTGCGCCAGTTTGTCAGTAGCCTCTTCTGCCGATAACTCCAATTTGTGCGCGTACTCATGGACCGGGGGCACCACTTCACAGCACCTCTGGGCCAGGGCGCACGGTGCGCCAATGTGAAATGTACCACTGAATTTGCGTTTAAAGCCGGTATCTTTTTTTTTTTTTATGTATGCTCGTGACGAGAAAAAAAAAGTTACGTGAGCGGAATTCTTCAACAGGTGAACAACATCACAAATAGCAGTGATTTCCAATAATCATAGTGACAGGAATCACTTTTTCAAGACAGATGAAGCGTCCCCTTTCATATTGGCGGAGTGCGTACATGAAGCACTGGATGGACGGGCATGAATACGTTCTGAAGGTGGAATTATTGGACACTCACCAGGGAAGCATCCGAGTCACACAAGATGTCAGCCCCGGCGACTAGGTTCTTCACGAAGGGAAGGCCCACACTCGGGTAGAGATGCCGCGAGCTCGTGAGCGGTACACGCTGCCGGTAAAGATAACTGGACTCGCCTGTACTCCGCAAATTCAGGCGCAACGCATGCATTTGCAACCTGATCGATGGCGACCAAAGCAGAGACGTCCGCGAGAACAAACACCTTACCATCCAGGCGAACGTCCGGCCAGCTCGAAGTCTTCTGGCGTAGTGAGGATCCCGGGGAGCGCCTTTTGTGGGTCCCGCCTGAAAGGCTGACTCGGACTGGCCGACGAAGACGGATAAGCTTGTGTGTCATCGCCCCGGTTCACAGTATCTCTCTTTCTCACTTTCCTGTGTACATTTGATAAGCGATTACATGTAGCCGCTGAGAAGGTGGTGACTTGTTTTTTCACCAAGATTAACTACTGAGCAGTTCCATTTTGATGCGTCAGTAGTTTTCGCGCCTCGGCCACGCGTTTTCAAATATACGACAGTTACGTCATCTATCTTGCGAAGATTTGTCGTTGCAGATGACTGTATAGAGGCATTACAAATGGCACGATAAATGAACTTTGCAAGCATCCAGGGGGCGGTAATTTTTAAATGAGATCGTAGTAGGATCTGCTGCTTAGGTACGCGTTGCATTGCTGTATAAAACGCCGCCCATATCAATCGACCAGCTTTAATTGTTCGCACTGATATAGAAAACATGGAGTCTAACAACTCGAAAATGAAGAAAATCGAGGCAGCACTAAAATTTGAGCGCTTGACTATTGAGGGTAGACCGAGAGTAACAGGCTAACAGCAAAAGTGGCGAATACTTGGTAAGCTGCTTGCGGGGATAATCAATCAATCAATCAATCAATCAATCAATGAAAATAAATGGTCCCGACATTACACACGTGGTCTGGACACTGGCACACGGAGATCACAACTAGAGCCGCAATGGCATTTTACTTGTTCATATGATGACGTCGAAAACATTGGCAACAAACATTTCCGCCTGCCTCTCCAACCATTATATTTTTCTGACAGACCATCGGTTATCTAGATGCTTTTCATATTACATGGCCGGCCCGCGGTTGGGAATCAAACCTAAGACCTCGCGCTTGAACGAACGAAACCATATCCGGCGAGTCACCGCAGCGGGTAACTATCAGGTTAAATATTATAGTTGTTCCTATAAACAGCGTCGATAGCTGGCTATCGCGAGAAACTAACACAGATAGTTTATATGTAAACTGCCGGTTTCTTAAACTGCGAAAAAAAAAACTACATTTGAGCGATCAGATTGGTTATTCGCAAAACGTCTCTTATAGGCAAAAATGCTTTCTCAGTGGCTGGTTTTGGGGCAACCTCCTCCAGTTGTAGCGATCGGCATAACCATAAACGATCGCCGGAGCTGAATTATAAACACGTCGACATAGAAGTCAACGTTTAGTCTTATGAAACAGCGACAGTAAACATTTTCACATTTTAAAAGTGAGCGGAGCTTTCCACCTCGATGAATGGTAATGTGCGCTCGATCTTCAATGCTTAAAATATTTCTTTCAAAGCGGCAAGCCGAAGATGCCGCCCGAGTCCAAGGACTTCGAGCCGACACCTGAGGCCACTAAAAGCAAAGTGCCGGCACTTTAAATAAAGTTTATTTCTTTTTCTTCTTTCAAAGCCCTAAGCTTGGACGTTAATTGGAAGTACTCCTTACACGATCTGAACCACATCACCTGCGGCGCAAAATGTAACGTAACAGCTGGTATCCAATATCGCTTGATGAAGAAGTTAAGCGCACATTTTACCTTTAAATTTGAATTAAAGGAGTGCTACCTTGAGACCTAACAAAAAATAACCAATACATCCCAGACTCCGTGGCTGCTGCCATTATTTAAACTAAACAGCACGTGGTTACCTTTACAACTCCAAATTGCGCTCGTTTAGAAATGTTACTGCGTTTAAAGTTTGTGGCCAACATTGCATGTGCGCCCGTTACTAAATTAGGTTACCTAACTTCAAGGGGTTTTACGTGCCAAAATTGGCGGCCGATACGTACTAGAAAAGTTGGCCGCCATCACGCCCTGCGAACGTGAATGTCCAGCGAAGGTGTATCAAACACCGCACATGGGCGAGCATTGTATTCACGATGTTCTGTTGGTGTCTTTAATTTTCGTTATATATATATATATATATATATATATATATATGCATGTGTGTGCGTGTGCGTGCGTGCGTGCGTGTGCGTGCGCGTGTGTGCGTGTGTGCGTGCGCGTGTGTGCGTGTGTGCGTGCGCGTGTGTGCGTGTGTGCGTGTGTGCGTGCGCGTGTGTGCGTGTGTGCGTGCGCGTGTGTGCGTGTGTGCGTGCGCGTGTGTGCGTGTGTGCGTGCGCGTGTGTGCGTGTGTGCGTGCGCGTGTGTGCGTGTGTGCGTGCGCGTGTGTGCGTGCGCGTGTGCGTGTGCGCGTGTGCGCGTGCGCGTGTGCGTGTGCGCGTGTGCGCGTGCGCGTGTGCGTGTGCGCGTGCGCGTGTGCGTGTGCGTGTGCGCGTGTGCGTGTGCGTGTGCGCGTGTGTGTGCGTGCGCGTGTGCGTGTGTGTGCGTGTGCGTGCGTGTGTGTGCGTGCGTGCGTGTGTGCGCGTGCGTGTGCGTGCGTGCGTGTGCGCGTGCGTGTGCGCGTGCGCGTGCGTGTGCGTGTGTGTGTGCGTGTGTGTGTGTGTGTGTGTGTGTGTGTGTGTGTGTGGTTTCGCATTGTGCTTAAACTGTGCGGCGATATTGAAAGTAATCCGGGGCCAACAATTGAGGAACTACTTCAACTCATTTTAGACAAACAAACTCAAATTGAAGTACGGTTGACAGATATTGAAAGCAAACTAGAATCATTCAACGATCAGTGCATTAAATTACTAAGACTTGAAAGTACTGTTTGCGATCTTGAGCGCCCTGTACAACTCGGGCGACAGAAATTAAGTGATATGGAAGCAAGAGCCAGGCGCAATTATAATATTGTATTTGGTGTCACAGAGGATGCGAAAGAAACGAGATCAGATATTGAAACCAAAATGGTAAAGAACATTTTTTTTTTCAAACAGCTGGGCGTCTCTGTGACGTCACTGGAAAGATTACACAGACTTGGGCAAATGAGGTTTGGGCGGAACAGGCCGGTTCAGGTTGTACGGTTTCAATGAGAAAGTAGCCATTTTAAAGAGTTGCAGCAAACTGAAAGGTAGCGGCGTAAGTGTTTTAGACGATTAATCACAGGCAACTCTGCACAAAAGAAAACTTCTTTGGGAAATCAGCGCGGGCCGATAAGAATAAGGGAGCGAAAGTTAAGCTCGTGCACGATAAACTGATCATCAATAGTACTGCCTATATCTGGGACCTGCTATCTAACTCTCGTGTAAGGTTGCCAGCTACCCATGCGAACACATCCAGTATTCATGAATGACAGAAGAAAAAGCATGAACTAAGAATACTAAACGTGAATGCGCGAAGTTGTTAAATAAAGCTGACCGCCTCGAATGCTTAACGATACTACACAACCCTCATGTTGTTGCCGTGACAGAGACGTGGCTGCATCAAGATATTCAGAATGAAGAAATGTTTCCTAGCTCATTTAGTGTGCTCCGCAGGTACAGAAGAAACAGAGGAGGAGGTGTGACATTACTGATCAAGAACACATTGCAATATGAACCCTTCCCGTTTATTAGTGATCACGAAAGCGTATGGTGTAAACTAGTTATGACCGATACGACATTAGTAATCGGGGTCATTTATAGACCTCCAGCAAGCCCTGTCGACTACCTCCAAAAGATTGATGAACAGTTAAGTTCTCTAACGAACAGTAGAAGCAGAATTATACTTTTAGGTGACTTTAATTTGCCCGGTGTAGATGGGTCGCGCGAGTTCCCGGCTCTATGGAAAGTTCTCATGCTGACTCGATGTTAGAGATTATGACGAAGTATGGTCTCAGTCAGACGGTCAAGAAACCCACTCGAACTCAAGGAAACTGTAATTCGCTGTTGGATTTAATATTTTTGTCTGGAGAAGATTTTGATTATAGAATAGATATTCACGAGGAAATTTCGGACCATAAGAGTGTACTTGCTACTATTAATGTTAATAAGAAGTGCGGCTCAAAACAGAAGGCGGTAGACATTTATAATTTTAACGCAGCTGCATGACACTTCAGGGCCGGTATTTTGTAGCGATGCCTTATGACTTATTCTATACTAGTCTTATCATCCACCGCTCACGGCCGGCTGATCCCGTTGATAACGCGAGCGGACCGTCGCTCTACCACTGACAAAGCGCGATAAGCGCGAAAAGGCATTAGCACCGGAAAGGCATCGCTACAAAATACCGGCCCAGTTATTGACTACTTAGAATCTGCCTTTGATACAATGCCACAAGATGATATCGCTGAGAATCTGTGGCAATATGTCGTCTCAACTGTGAGGAATTGTTTGAAGAAATTTGTACCACTAAAAAAAGAAAAAAAAGCGGTCCCGAAAAGAGAATTCCGTGGATTACTCGAAATATCATCCATTTAAAACGACGTCTCCAACGTGCTCGTAAAAACAGAACCCAAACCTGACAGCGTAGTTGTTACTCTCAGTGCGCAAGTGCGAAAAGAGTTCAAGGAGGCCAAAACGCATTTCCTTTCTACAACACTGACACAGGTATATGAAGAGCGCTCCCCCAAAGTTTTGGAGGTATCTCTCCGGCTCTAATTCAATAATAAACGGAGTACTAATAAGCGGTGCTTTATGCTGTGAACCGAAATCAATCGCTGAAGCGTTTGCTAGTTTCTTTGTGTCGGTATTTAGTTCAAAACAAGGCGAACCCTCAATGAAAGCGTCAGACAGGCAGCAATATGATCGCATTGTCATATCGCGAGAAGGTGTAATTTCATTATTCTTAAAGCTGGATCCTAAGAAGTCGCCTGGTTCCGATAAGATACGCAATGAGTTTTTGAGGCGTTACTGTGAATGGGTTTCCTATTTTTTAGAGAAGATATTCACAGCATTGTTACGTGATATCACTGTACCGAGTGACTGGCTGTTAGCAAGAGTTGTGCCCGTTTTTAAATCTGGTGATAAATTGGTCAATTCCAGTTATCGTCCTATATCTATCACATGTTCTCCATGTAAAATATTACAGCATATAATATCCAAATATGTTGAAGAATACATTGAAAGTCATCAACTTTTTTACGGCAAGCAGCATGGCTTCCGTAGCCGTCTCTCGACAACAACACAACTTTTCGAAATTACTCATGCTTTTGCCACAGCCTTGAACTCGAGAGAACAAATTGATTTTATTACGATAGAACTGTCCAAGGCCTTCGACAGAGTGTGCCATGTGATACTTTCACACAAACACAAAGTTTGGTGTCGACGGACACATTATCAATTGGATCGAGGCTTATTTAACTAACAGAGAACAGTTTGTAGTAATAGATGAATGCTCTTCGACTTCATCAGTATCATCCGGGGTTCCGCAAGGGTCCGTTCTCGGTCCTATATTGTTTTTATTATATATCAATGATATCGCGAAGGACACACACCCTCTCGTCGAAATGCGATTGTTTGCGGATGATATTGTGTTATTTTGTCGCGTAAAAATCATGCAAGACAAGGTCCTATTGAATGACTCTTTGAAAGTTGTATATTACCGGTGTGTAAAGTGGAACATGCAAAATCAATTATGAAAAGTCCACTTCTATGATTGTTTCAAAGAAGATTGTGTTTGTGATTGTTTCAGAGAAGATTGTGTGAAGATGAACATTTGTGTTCCCGTACATAACTAACAACATAGAAATAAAATGTTCCAGTAAATTAAAATATTTAGGAATTACGATTTCTCATGACATGAACTGAAGTGATCGTGTACAAGACATATGTGGAACAGCCCAACGAAAACTTGAATTCCTACGGCGAAAACTAAAAGATGCACAACCGGATGTCAAACTAAAAGCATATAAATCAATAGTAATGCCAACTCTGGAATACGCAAGTATAATTTGGGATCCAAATCAGAAATATCTCATTGACAAGCTTGAGCGCGTTCAGAGAATGGCTGTGAGGTTTGTACTTTCCTTTCAACCTTCTAGAGATAAGATAACCACGCATTCTCTAAAAAGCCGGCTTGTAGTGTCTGCGTCTTGATACTGTATATCGCGTATCCCCGCGATTAATGGGCAGTCGATGGCTTGTCCGTGCGTAGTCTGAACATTTCCCTCTGGTGCCTCCAAGTGTCAGGAAACGAACGAAACAAGAAGCGTCAGTCCTCTCGAATCGTCATGGTCGCATCTTCCGGTCGAAGCATGGGGCGTGGATACGACGTCGACAGCCAGTTCCGCCCATGGGTAAGGTTTCCATTGATTCGTAGTCGTTCGGCGAGCTCCCACGTGGCCACCGAGCCAGAGAAATATTCGCGGAGTTCAGTGGACTTTTATGCGAGCTATTTATTACCTGTTCGCGCCAATGTAGAACCCGCTTGCTCGAAATATTATTTTGTTTGTTTGATCATATTGCCAATAAATCAGTGGAATGATTACAGGGGTGGGAAATGAACACGGTGTTAATAAGCACTGCAAGTGATTCTCCTCGAAAAAAACGCCATTGAAAACTAGACTAAAATGTACATGTTGTACTTAAGTCTTATTATTGTGCAAAGACCCGCTCTCTAGCTTTGAAGCTCTTCAATTATGAAATAAATAAAATTTTTTATAGAAGGAAACCCATCAAGAGATATACGTTAGAGTAGGTTATATTGAACGACAGCGACAGCAAATGAGACGAAAAATAGTAAACTAAAATTTTTATTAAGGGCAATTTAATGTTTCGTATGTTCAGTAGAAGCACTGCGGTAAAGTGCTTCATGACGTAGGCATAAACATGATTTGCGCAATAAAAAAAGGACATTCGCAAAAAAAAAATTGAACAGATTTTCTGGCCGTTCTAATTAGAATAGTCTGCTAAGTACAACAGACGGTGAACTAATTACTAACGCATTTACTTTTCTTTTTTAGTACACACATCTTATTTTATTTTACCTTCATGGTCAATAGACCTTACAGACGGGAGGGGTTAATATACAGAACAAAATAATGAAAAGAAAAATCATAAGAGTTTTCATAATTATACAATATTAAAATAAAGAATAATAGCGCGAGAAAAAATTGTTATGCAATATTGGCTGACGCGTTCACGTTTTTTTTTTTCACGATTTGGAATTGTTACTAATGGTGCGGGAAAACATTTCCAATCATTAGGCATTCGCGGTATGTAAGACTGTCTAAACAAGTGGTTTTAAATAACGGAATGCCAACCTTACGAACATGGTCTGAACGGCGTGAAACGTAACGTGGAGGAAGGACTATAGCAGCACATCACGCAGGTAAGAGTGATAAGATAAGGTGTAGTTGAAAGTTCGATTTGATGATTGTGATGCTTACCGGTTCGGCTGTAGCTAAATACTGTATAGAACTAACCGAGTTATCTTGTGCCATTCCCAGAGATTGCATCAAGCTAATTTCATATACCGGTTACAAATTGGCGAGGAATATTCGAGTACACGAATCGTTTTTGCATTTAGCGCCCGTCGATACGCGGCCACCGCTTCCGGGTTTGAACCCGCGACCTCGAGGTAAACAGCATAACGCTATAATAATTAAGCTACCGCGGCACGCAAGCAGTCGCCAGAACTCACTCAACCTGCGAAATAAACACCTCAAAAGTCTATGTCAACACATATGCAATCAGTTAAACATTGACACTTATAATCTACCTTAATTAATCTACCTCATAATAAACACTTCTCGAGCGGAACAAGAATGTATGCCTATTACGAATATGCATCTAACGTCCCACGTTGAATGAAATTCTCAACCTGACAAATTGCAGGCATTTATTGGATCGTAGAGTAAACTGATCGTATTGACACGTGTACTTACTTATCCTTTTCCGCGGGCCGCATTTCACCTGCTAACAACCTAACGTTATCGCTCAGCGCATGACGCGCCGGCATTATTTGGAACTTACTCGAATGTTATCATTGATTCTATCTGTTGCGTATCCTTTCGATTATATTAGCGTTTCCAGCCATACGTAAGACGCCTCGTCAGGTTGACATTGCGAAGATATTAGAATTGCCAAAAAATTGGCTAATGAACTTGAACACTAACAGTAATTCAGCTGCTGTGATTCCCCAGCCTTGCATCATACACTGTATAACACACCTATAGGGAGTTACTGTATTGTTCACAAATCAATCAATCAATCAATCAATCAATCAATCAATCAATCAATCAACTTTTATTTCCTTTGGATAGGAGGAGTACGGGAAATGCCTAAGCAGGGATCGATTTCAAAGTACAATCATCGTGAATGCATATCAATGTCGGTTAACGAAGCTAGATTTTATTGAACTTAATTTCTGCTATGCCCCGCAAAACATTGTCAATAAACCCACACTTGTTCAAAGAATACGTAACTAATATCTAGAGCCCGTACCAAGAATTCGCCATCAATGCACTCGCATCTGTCCAAGATTGCCGTAACTAATCTAATTCATTCTTCACATTAAGGTCAAATTAGAATTTTTGCACTGGTGACAGAATCAAGGTCACCATATAGACCATCGAAGTCGAAGTATTAATAAACTGGCGTTTTATCACCTTTTAGCACTGCCCCTTCAGCAGTACTACTACATTTCTATGCAACTCTACATTTCTAAGAATATGCATCCGCTTTCTAGAACATGTACTAAGAGTGCCTGATCAATGCACTCGATACTGTTCAAAAATTGCCGCATAGGTTGAATAATTCTTCATGTTCACATAGAATGAAAATATCTGTTCTTATAAGAGAATACGGGTACATGATTTTTAGAGTCAAGTTCGACGGATCAATAGCCTCGCGATTTATCAGGAGCTCTTCGCAGCGCCCCCCAGGAGCACTACGTTGGCACCGAAACGCTCGTATCTCGAGGTACCGGTCATCCACAGCAAGCTCCCGTACCCGCTTCACCCAAGTCCTACCTTTTGCGAGCATTTTTTTTTCCCCTGCCCTCTACACACCAGAAGGCCTGCCAACCACCATTTATGACGTCTCCCGACGATCACTGTTTTTTCCATAGCATCACTGACTACGATGCCCGAGCACGACTACCATGTATACGTAGGAAATTCGTGTCTCATGTTGTACACCACCCCTTCATGTAACGCCCCTCGCCACCAGGAAAATAAACAGTCCTGAACGAAACTACACCTCTACATATTGTCACTCCATAATTCTCGGTGTCGTATGTACCGCGTGTCCCAGCTAACTTTAGCCAAGCTATTAGAAGAAATAAATGAAGGAAAGAAAAATACGAGGTGCAAGATACAATTATAAAACCTACGGTGTTCGTTCGTCACAAGCTTAACTACCGAACACCCTAGGTCTGATAACCGTATGTCGCTCCGTGTTTATTTTTCTTCCTATTTTTCTTATAACCGCTTGGCTAACTTTAGCTGGGACACCTTTATATATATATATATATATATATATATATATATATATATATATATATATAGAGAGAGAGAGAGAGAGAGAGAGGAAAGATGAGAAACCGAAAAAGAAAGCTTTTTTCTGAACACCTTTTCCGTGTCATTTGTTCCTATGATCGTTATATGGGCGTACAACCACGCGATTCCTGGATCATTCCTCGTTGTGGGTGCGTGCAGTCAGTTCAAGCGCGCTCCCGGCCTGGTGCTTGGCCATTATGGGACCTCAACGCTTGGAAAGGGGTGTTTGACCTCAACCCGAAGGTGCCCCCACCTCAATAGGTGCTTGGGGCGCCACATGGGAAATGACCGCCATGGGAGCGGCCCAGACATCACTTGTTTTCCGTGCTCACGTTGGTTTCGACGGGAATTCAGGGCGCAGGCTCCTTTCCCAAGCGCATCACCCCAGAAGAAAACTGAACGCCAGGCCGGGGCACGCTTGTACCCATTTGAACCAGTGGGTGCCCGGCGGCGGTCGGAATCGAACCCATAGCCTCCCGCAGCCGAGGCGGGCGCTCTCGTCATTATCATCACAACAACGTGCGCACACTGTACACGTTTGCATAGGTCACTTCCACCAGCTCGAGCATGCACAGTTCAACAGAGGATTGAATTGAATTGAACTTTTATTAGACAAAATGTGGTCCTACAGAAAAACATGTTTATAGACACCTGGATCCTGCTAGTACGCGTATGTTGCTCACAGATGCAGTTATTACGTGGAAACTACATGTGCATTTACGCGTGAAGTTTGCCTGAGATAAATAACGTGAAGTTTGCTGATTTAACGTTGGTGAGCTGATAAATGACACCACGAGGTTTAGAAACAAATGCATCGAAAGCGAACATATCGAGGACACGGAGTGGTCACAGCATGTATGCGCATGACACCAATAAGGTAGTTATAAAATAATAAAATAATGAACCAGCACACAATACAGTGAAGTCTAAGATACATGTCAATATGTCATGTCAATACGAACACGATTACTTAAATAGCAACCTGCAATTTTAGGAGCAAGCTTCATCTCGTCAGTTCCTGCGTGAACACACGGGGACAAAGAAACTGTTTTACTCGTCGGCTATGAAAAAGAAAATTGAATTTTATTGGGTGTTTGAAGCTTATCTTTCAATTTCTGTCTGATATATTTTTATGCAAAAATGTTATAAAATGGAAGCATTATATATCGAAAGCGTCAAAATTGTAACTCTAAGGTCTTGGAGAAAACAGTTGTTATGGAGAAAGCATGTACTATGGACTGCATTAACAATGACATTCAACGCGGACAATTAAGCATCATTGTGAACAATACCATTGGTTTGTTAATAAAGCTTATGCAGATCTAATATGCTCATGAGTTCCTGCATAATACATAACATTTGCCCACCTTTACGCATTCTTTTAAAACAACCTGCACAAATGTGATGTCTGTTTTGACGCGCAGTTTAAATAAATCTTCATTTGACGCTTCAATGTATATCAATTTGACAAATATTCGACAATTACTACACAGTACTCCAGGCTACAAATTAAAATTTAGTTTGCAACAGTCGGTACAGTTAAACTTCTCCTGTTAAATGCAATGGGTACCATGCATCTTTGGTGAGCGGTTGTTTAATAAGAGCGTTTCTGCATTACTCATCTGCTATTTGATTCATGAAATCAGGGTTGGCCTAGAGCGAAAGCCACTTCATAACTGGTATTGTTGAGCAGGTGTCTCCTACGACAGGCACCTGCTTATTTTTTTCTGTTTTCTATAATTTCCTGCTCACCCTTTTCATCACTACGCCGTCTGTCAGCACCGTCAGCTAAGAAATGAAAAAAAAAAGAAAACTCGAAGAACTCGGCTTAATTTGTTCCGTTATAAATGACAGGCAAACAACAACGACACTACTTGAAAAACTCTCATCCTTGCTTTAGGCTGACAGATTGCAGCATATGGCAGACGTGACGTGAACCGATTAACTGCACCAAAGGTGTTATTCGCCATTGAGGAAATAATTGATTTATCACAAGTTCATGTGACCTATAGGTTTACTGTAGCTGTAACAAAAGTGATTGGCGGGCCCGTATACCATCACGCGGAAAAGTGAAACGTGAGCACGAGGATACAGATGAAAAACAAGAAGCTACATTCTCCTCCCCCCCCCCCCTTTTTTTTTGTATTCGTTCCTCAAATCTTTCGCCAGAGTGTGACAATCGTTTGATTTGTACACTTCTACAAAATGGCGAACGAACTGTACGAGTGGTGGCGTGGAATCATGGTTAGGAATTCGCACCGACTGACTCATTTCGCCATTTTGTTAGAATTTTATGCGCACATCATTTCGGGGCTCTTTTGCGTGGAACGCTCGTTTATGTTATTCTGTCATCGTTCCCCGTTCGCGCATTCGTCACCACGGATTTACATACGGATGCTTAGTCTTCAGGCTACCACGCCATTCAGCTCCCAGTAAAGGCGCGATCAGGCAAAGGAAATTACAGGCAATAACCGCGAGAAGTGTTTTATTTTATCTATTCCGGGTTTGCTATACTGCTCATCGTCAAATTCCGCCATATTGTCGAATTCTGCAAATGACGACATTTTGAACCAATCAGAGACGCCGTAGCCGCCCTCTGGTCCAATCAGAGCTGACAAGATGGCCAATGCCACAACATGGCGGAATTTGAGAATGTCCCGAGTAGCACCCCTGGTTTCTTCGGATTGGCAGTACTCATGAGTCAGAGGTGCAATACGGGTTTGTTGGTGCGTGATGTCACGGGAAAGAGATATGATATAAGATGCCACGGGAGAGAGATAAGTTACAAAGCCCGTTCAAAAGATGGCTTGCTTGGCGTTTGAAAATGGATGAGTCAGCCCACGTGCTGAAGTAACAGATCGCAGATACGCTATAGGCGTCGAACCAGCCAATGCGCGCTGGTTCACTCTTCGTTCACGCTTAATACACCAGATACACCAGAATCTTGGGTGTCGTGCCTTGACAAGGCCACGTTGTCTGCTTGAGAATATTTGAACAGTGAAATATATTTGCGCACGAGGCATATCTGTTTGTTCGAGATGCTCAACATAGTGTGTCCCCTGAAAATTGGCGCTGACATACGATTTCGCCGCGTCTCTCCGACGACACCTGAACTCGTAGAACGTTTGCTCTGTGAACCGTTCGACAGCAAGTGAACCACCCTATCTGATGGGAATGGCATAGAGAAAGAAATTGGAATGGCGTCGAGGCGAGAGCGTTGGTGCTTATCGAGTTATGGCACGTACACACTAGCGGCAAAACGCGCCAGCGGCAGGGTGGCCACACCAACCGGCGGCGCGCCGCTGCGGCAGTCACGTGACAGACTAGACTCCTCTCCCCTTCTCGAACTATCCGGGAGCTGACGCGTGCAGATAGTGCAAAACAAGTTTCCGGCTAATACCATACGCGAGTACGAAACAAGCGGTCGGGCGGGTCCGCATGGCACCAGTTTCCCGCGCGAACCTCACGGAAGCGGGCCGCTCTCATTGGTCTCCTTCATCCGCGGCACGCGGCAAACCGCAAAAAATCGGTCCAGGAGCGATCCCTGCCGCGGCAAGAAAAACCTGTTTCGCGGCTGCTTTCGCGGCGCGCGTCTTGCCGCCGGCGGCGCGCCGCGCGTGTTTTGCCGCTAGTGTGTACGTGGCATTAAAGCTTTCGTCACGCAAGATTTCTTAATGGAAACTTTGATCCGCTTGTTGGATGTTGCCTCTCTAAATGCTCTGTCTCTGTGCTATCCAGGTGCCCCTGCCAATTCGATTTGTTGTATGACGGATGGACCGAAAGTAATACAGGGTCTACGAGAGACGCAGAACTGCCCTTACAAAAGTCGCAAAATGTTTTTATGCGTTTATCTTGACTATTTGTTGCTTTCAGTAGCCTTTCTGTCGAAACGTAGCGGAATAGCATGCACGATTTTAGCAAAGGTGTGGCAAGGAGGATAACATTTGACCACCTAGGGTTCCTTGACGTGCCCCCAAAGCATTGTACCGCGGTGTTTTCCTGTTCAGCCCCAATCGGAATGCTCATTATATATGCCGGGAGTCGAGCCAGCGACCTGACTCTCAGCAGCAGCGCGTGTGGTGGTGTTGTCTGTGGATTCACGGCATCCAAGATATACTGGCCAGCCAGGGTTTCACCGCCACGACCACGCCATATCCTTAGATATCAAAATAAAAAAAAAAAAAACGGAAGCGCATACAAGAAAAGTGCACTACGACTAGAACTAAAGCGTAAACAGACGCTTCACGGCAATTTATTGCAATTACATTGCGTCGCACTTAAACGACGAATCGGAATAAAAAAGTTAACCCGACGGACACAACTTGACAATTTGTGATTCTAGCACGGAAAGACCCAACTTAGTGGGCGCACGTGGGTTCAGTGAAAATGCACTTGACGGCATTCGCTAAGAAACCTCTGAGACGAGCTGGTTGGCGCAAGCAACTGGATAAAATGTTCCATCCTTCGGTGGCGAGCTACTTTTTTATTGTCCGCTTGGGCGCTTTAACTTCATATGCTCTCATTCTGAAAATGAAGAGGATTTTCATCGTGCTCAACTGATGAAACACTTTAATAAAGCAATAAAAACAACTTCATTTTCTCCAGTTCTCTTTCTGGTTTTTTTTTTTGCCTTATAGATCCCCGAATATTTTCGATTTCGAAAAATGTCCCCCATAGGCTCCAAATCGTAATACTATACACTTATATGTGTTTCGCGAGTAATTGCAAGAAGGCTTATCAAGCACGCAATCATGGGCCTTAGCAAGCTTAGCTGGCTGATATATTGATCTGCAATAAACCGGTGGTGAAAGTTTTCGCTGGTGTTTGTCCCTTGCAAAAAGGCTGTGTACAAGAAGGTTGTCCTGTTGTAGCAGCTTTGTGAAGTAGGGCTTAGGTAGAACGCATGGTTTCTTATACAGGATCCCATATATGATAATATGGGATCATTGATACAAGAGTTAAGGGTTTTCTAAATGGTATTTTTGTTGAGAATCGGAATAATCTTAGTGCGCATACTGTACTTTACATGCACTTCATATATAGAGGAGGAGGAGGTCCTACAGCCATATGATCAAGGTGGAACCTCCTGGTTACATATGGGTTCTTATACAGCATCCCCCATATTATGGGATAACGGATATATGGGTCTTCAACGGTGCTTAGACTGAGAACATACGGGGTCTTATACAGTATCTTATGTGATACGAGATTACAGAAATGATACGTACGTGTTCTGAACAGTGATTATACGACAACATACGGGCTCTTGTATATGATCTCATATGATACAGATATGATACATACAAGTCCTGAATGGTGCTTATATGAGAACATGCGGGGTCTTGTACAGGATCTCATGAAATATGAGATTACGGATAGATACGCCCTTACGGGTTTTGAATGGTGCTTGAATAGGAACATGCTAATTTTTATACTGGACTCCGTATGATCGTGTGGAATTATGGACGTCAAACATACGAGTTTGTTTAGGTGGTAACACCCGGGTTTTCACACAGAATCACAGAAAATCGTCTGAGAATATGAATATGAGGTATTCGGGTTTTGTATTCATTGTTATATCCCCCCCCCCCAAAAAAAAAAGAAAGAAAAGAAAACGAGAGAAAGCTTTGATTTCTAAATGAAGATCGCACTGAACAAAGAGACTTCGTAAATGCTCGTAGAAACGCAGCCGATAAAAAAGAATCTGCTCTCGGGTGCGGGAGAAAGAGATATTCATCGAGAAGCTCGAAAGCATGTCCGCAAGCACCCCAGACCTCGTGCACTTGAGCTACCTCCAAGATGGCCGCGTTCCAGAATGCTGCAGACGTGAACGCCTCCGCTCGCCGGCCCGGTATTTTCGTGGCCCAGTCCGTCCGCCTTTTCTTCGCTGCTTTCTTTTTCTCCCCCACTTTCTTTTTCTTTCTTGTCATATTTGATGTTTGTTTTCGCTCTTCTTACGGTGCTCATATCTCCCAGCCTCTTGAAGAAAACGTGCAGCATCGATGAGATCGATTGTGATTTGTGCTAAATTAGCTTTCAAATCTCGGACGATTGATTCTACCGTCAGCTCGCTTCTATAAATAGGGTTCGTTCCTTCTCATAGCTTTCACATACACACGCCGGACCATCCTGCAGAAGCGCTGATGCTTGTATGCTAGGACAGGGTGCCCGGGAAGGTGTTGCAGCGCAAGTTTGAAACTTTGCACCGTCTAGTATTCTGTAGAGACTGGCTTTAACTGCTGTACATTAATTACCGAATTGCCATTCAATCACACCGCGTGTGCTCGTTTAAAGTTGTGTAGAACTGAATAAATGATGGCGGGGTATATTAGTCAGTTGAAATCAAGACTTACTCCTTTGATTAGAGCGTCCGATATGACAAGTCGCGTTTATTTCCATAAAGAACAACTTATGCATAGCACTCAACCACAAAGTCGCATCTATAATCCATTTGCATCCCTATTGTATACTGCATGCAACGACAAAAACCTATATTCAAGGTTATGAGAAAAACATCTACTCAAAAAAGAGAACAATTAAAATTTGGAACGAGTGAACATAGAAAACCCAATTTCGTCACGTAAACTAGATCAAGTGCCACCGTACCACTAAACATAAAATTTCAATTAATTATTTAAATCTCGTACACATTGTAAATGCGTAAAAACGTAACACAGAATGTTATGTATTAAGAATAATGAAACTTTCTTTGTTAACGACAAAGTGCGTATGAATATCAAGTGCATAGGCTTACGGAGCCGCAAAGGCATCTGTGTTACCTTTAGTGGAACTTTAACAATCCCGAAAGAAAACTAGCATGAAAGACCGATGTTGGCCTGCATGCCATCCTCCTCTCCCTTTCTCCCTCCCCAAGTGTAGGGTAGCCAACCAGGCACGTCCTTGGTTAACCTCCTTACCTTTTTTCTCTCTTCGTTTCTATCTCACTCTCTGCTCTCCCGCCGCCGGAGCCCTCTCCCGCAACCACCACCACAGGGAGAGAGGGCGGCGGGAGGAAAAGGGGAGGGCTGTCCTTCCCGACCGCTCTCCGACACCGCATCTAAAAAACTTGTCAGAGGCGTCAAAGATCTCGCGCGACGGCGCAGTGCGTTTCAAAGAGCGATAATTATAGTCGGCGTTCGGACACGAGTGCGTCGACTCGCAGCTCGGTCGCTCGAAAGCAGGTGCCCTTTGTATAGTATATTGACGCCTTCGTGTCAGCTGTGAATATCCGACAACCACCAGCGACCATTACGAAAAAACGGCTGAAATGGCCAAATAAAGTTACTCGCTTTACGGAAAATTGGCAGTCCCCTTCGGTCGGAGGCTGAAATGTCGACTACGCAGCAGTGTCGAGCGCTGCGCTCGAACTCCTGAGTCGGTGTTCTAACGATAACTACGAGGCGGCATGTAGGCGCCTGGCAGCCCGAGCGGCAACTGCTTCGGCGTGGTCGAAACTGCGTCCTGTCCGCTACCGACCCTCTCGGCGCTGGCATGATGAGAAGTGTCGGCACTACATTCACGACACCTATAGTATAGAAAAACTTAAAAGGAAAGTGGCTCAAAATACGGTTGCAATCACTTAGCTCCGCCATGGCCCTGCTCGATCTACAATAACACCATGGAGGCTAGGATCGCAAGCCAAGTCCGTGGGATATTCCTCAAATCTATCACCACAGGCCGGATCCAGCTGATCTCCATCCACCCTTTGATTTTTCGTCTTCCTATTTCGAGTAGAAAGGTAGGTGCCAGCGCCCACTACTTTCCAATTAAGAAACGGAATTCCCCGAAGAAGAGTTGTGGAACGTTTTTTTTTTATCTTCCATACAAATTGACGTGCATTATGTCGTTTAGAAGTATTTATAATTAACTGAGAAATCAGCTTGCTACGCCGTACGAAAGTACCGTCATTTGTAAATGCAATCAACGGGGGCACTAATTTCAAGAGGCTACATATACCTCGTTTAAGCGGCATAAAGGTGCCTTTAGAACTTTGTTTATACAAAAGAGAAAAATTTCCGACATTGGACTTTATCTGAGATCGATCAACTCAGCCGCAGAAGTAAATCACGTTTTGTTTTTGTTCGATGGTGGTACTAAATGCTACGTATAAAAATATTTTTCATCTTTTTTCAGATTACAATATTTCCACACGACACGAAGCGCTCATCTTTATTCCGTCTCCTGCTGTTTCATATTTCATTGCAAGACGTTTTTTTTTCTATCGTGTCGCGTTGAACAAGAGGATTCTTGAGCCGACTCTGGCTATGTCATTGGGTATGTAACCTTTAAAATATTTTTTTTTTTTGTAACGAAGCTTCCTTGGCGAACTTTCCCGGATTTTGCTAACCGTGGCTGCTTGGTGTCTCGCCGTATAACTCATATTCAAAATAAAGAAAGAAACATTGAATTACACGTGTCCGATGGTGGGGATCGAACCCCAGCGCAGCAGGCAGCCCGATGATTTTACCATTAAGAGGAAGCTTTAGCTCGGAGCTTCCTATCTAAATATATGGGAAAGTAGAAATCGTTTTTCTCGGCAGCCACTGCACCAAATTTTATTAGGTTTGTCGCATTTAAAAGAAAAAAAAAGGTCAAATCTAGTGCCTGTTGGTTGCTAATTCTTTATTTAAGTCGTCAATTTTTAATAAAAATTGCCAAAAATCGCACATTTTCGGAAAACGAAACTATGAAATTTACAAACTTTGTAACTCAGCAATGAAAAATGAAAAGAAAAATATGCAGGGTCGATTTCACACCTAGCGATGCTCAGCGTCGTCTGCTTCCCCTGAAGTCGAGAGCAGACAACAGATGTCGCGCATGCGCACGAAGCGGACCAACGCAGTGCCCATGTCATTGCTACCTCTATCGCACTCGGTACTGCACGCTACTGCTGAGACAACATGCAGAACCGCGTGCCTCGCAGGCGTGCGTTCTTGCTAGCGAGCCAGCGGCGCCAATGACGTCATCGCCGTGTGTGAATGGACACCGCGCCGGCGCCGGGAATAACAAAGTGAATCGTCTGAAATGCGCAGTGACGTGCGCGCAGGTGATGCGGCCGTCCTCCTCAACCCCTGCCTCTTTCTGATGACGCCGCCGACGAAGAAGCAGAAGCAGTTTGATTGTGCAACATCCAGAACCAAGTCGGTGGTACCACCTTGGCCGCGGTTGTGTTGGAGCCGCTAGGCGGGCGAATGACGTCATCGAAAAACAAGTGGAAAGGGTCGGTAGGTGGTGGGTGGGTGGGTGAAAGACGTGGCTGAAGAGATGGCTCATCGTTGTCGGCAGGTTCGCGAGGATCCCAAATGGCGGCCGGCCCACCTCCGCAGTTTTGGTTTCTCGGAAAAGCCCGAGGTTGACTGCTGCTTCCAACCCTTCGGTGAATGCGCAAATTGTGTCTCCCCGGCGCCATTCCGTTGAGTTGTTGCTGCGAGGAAGGAGTTCGAGCAGCGGTTACGACCGGGGTTTAGAGGTTCTGCGCAGAAGGATGTCAACAACAGTTTTCTTGGCAGAAATCGTCTCCTAGGCGGTTTTCAAAGTGTACCCTCACGTCTCAACACAGGCAGCTCTGCCTGGTTATCAATAAGCTTTTTTTTCAAACATTTTCTAGTATAATATTTCAGAGGGGCCTCGTGTTATGCGGTCGCACATTTGTACATCTTCTGCCGCTTTGACATGAAGTGTCAGAAAAAGCATCTTTGAGGGAATTATTTGTTTGGACATTATGCAAAAGTTACAATTTTGCTCATGTATTCTTCACAAACTGTAAGCCATAACTTTTTGAAATTCTTTTAAAAATTTGTAATCCTTGCCTATTGAAGAAACATATACGTGTACCCCATATCCAATAATCACATATGAACGCATGGAATCACATTAAAGGTCCCGTATGTTCCCATATATCATCTTAGGAATGTACCATAAATTTTCGGTGTCAACATATCGGGGTCTCAATATAAGAACACGTATATTTCCTTATATGATATGAGGCAAGTTCCATATTAGTCTATGAACGTATGGGGTCCCACGTGTAATCTATTGTTTCTATATGTATATCTTATGAAGCGTCATATGTGAACATGCCGGGCTTTTGTATAATGCTCTCATGTTCATATGACCATCATATGGGGCGTTCCACGTATGTTATATGGGAACATACGGGTCTTTATATGAGGCCCGCATATGTTCATATGGCGATCACGTGGGACACTTCCCATATGACATATGGAAACATACGGGGTTTTATATGGGATCCTATTAAAGGGAAAGTGAGACATCCACTTAATCATAGCAATTGCTACAAAGGAAACCTTGGGTTTCCTTTGTAGTTGCTATGCAATTGCTATGATTGGGTGGATGCCTCATTTTCCCTTTAGTTACTTCTCTCCACCTAGCGGGTTTTCGCTGAACTATTATGGTATCCTATATGTTCGCATGGGATTATTGGATATTGGAACTTATGATTATATTATAGAATTACATCTGAGAACAGGTACGTGTGTAACGACCAGCTGGATTCCCGAAAATATGCAGAATTGTGAGCCACTTGACAACACTTCCTTCTTGTTCCAAAAGAAGATACACTACTGATTTGATGCACTGCCGTCTCGGCCTTGATTGGCAACCAAGTTTGCCAGCTTCATCCGCCACGAACAAAAGGAGGGGCGACGGAAGAGACATCAATGTGCTTAAATTATTTATGGTTTCCGCTCATGTGAGACTATACAAACACTAATAAATAATAGTAAATATTTATGTCACGGATAGGACCAGCTCCTTGCCAACAGAAAAACCACCGTAAAATGTGCGAACGTTTTGTAAGCGCAGGTAGGGCTTTTGTATTCTCAAAATACCCACATGCGTACAACAAGGACACTGTAGCCAATTTCAAAAAGCACGGGAGTAATTGGAACTTTTGCAACATGACATTCCATAAAGGGTTGCTGATAGCTTTCACCGTATTTTCCGGATTCAAGGCAACACGCTTCACCGTTTCTTGGTCGTTTAAGTACTTTTCTCTGTTGTACAAAATGGGAACTGCTAAAAAAAGATAAGTGGAACCTCGCTGATACGATTCTGCGTAATACGTTTTTCGGGATGATACGTTTTTTTTCCCCCCCCTCGTTTTCCCGATAATACGATTTGGTTGGATAATACATTGGATGATGCGATGTTCGGATGATACGCTTCATTTTCCGGTTCCCATGAAGATCGTATCAACGAAGTTCCACGTATCTTTATATTTATTTTGCGAAAAAAAAACAATGGTTTCACTTGATACACAAAATCAGCATATATTTGATTGAACAGCAGTCTATTGTGCAATGCCATTTGTAATTTAAATATATAAAAGCAGCCCATGAACCTAACTTTTGGAGGACGCGAGACTCGATGGGAGGAGCATATAACTAAAATTAATACATGAGGCCAACGGTGGTTACTAAGACACGCTGAAGTCCAATTCACAAGCTGTACATACTGTATAGGGTGCCACTTGTTTTTACAGGCACTTGACTGGCATACTCGGCTGCGAATGCGTTCCTGTAATATCAACAGCGGACTGTTTTTTTTTTTATAATGCGCAACTTCTTGTGAAATTCACAGCCGTCTGTAAGAATGGCGTTTTTGAAGCGTACAAGCAGTCCGTTGTTTTTACAGGTGTTTGAGTGTGTACTTTACAGGAATGGCAAGATGTTCTGTGAATCTTACAATTGGTGCCTAAATTTGCCTGAAACTCCGCGTAAGAAAGACAGCGCATTGACCATGCTGTAACCGGTTTTCTTGTACTTTGCACCTGTTTCTATAGAAAAGTAACATCTATAGTTAATTTCTTCATTAAATGTTTATATTGTTACGGGGATGTTGTAAGTATAGACAGAATGTGTTTACAATATATATACAAGCAGAGTGAATGTGGTCAAGATAGCTGACCAGCAACAACACGCAGCAGCCAGCGTCTCTCGATCTTCTTTTCTCTTCTCTTATCCTTCCGTAACAATATTCATGACGTGTATCGAAAAAGGAGACATATTTCTATTTGTTGCGAGTTTTTGCAAGGAAGACTACGCAATTTAGAAAAATAATAAATGTTCATTGTTTATCCTTTTGTTCAATTAGGTTGAAAATTACGGTAAATTGCGGAAAAGTTAGCTCAATTCGCATGAGCTTTAGACGTCGTGTTTCTTAGGTATACCATGAGGTGAGAAACTAATAAGTAAGAACGAAATGCGGTGAGAACTATTGCTTTATCAGTAATTAAAAAGAAATAAATAATTAAATTAGAGCAGCTGCGTTCGACGTGTGCACTTGTATGTCTTGCTGTCTCATGAACTAAAAATTAAAAAAAGGAGCAAGAGTTAACTTGTTGAATAGTTAAGTGTAAGGCAACAGCAGCAAACACCGTAGATGGTGTTATCATGATTTATGATAATATGATTTTATGCATCATAAGTGCAAGCAACACGCATACTGAAATAGAGAGGGGTAATTTATTAAATGAAAGGCAGAGAGCTAGGTCGGTAACAGCTATAATACGATCCCTATTGAAACATACGTTCCAGTGGGATTCCGTAATTTTTTGAACAAAGTTAAGGACACGCTTTCTTTAGCTCATTCTTTATTTTTTTTTACCTTTCTGCCGCGATCAGGATTGATCCCAATGAGAGTATTGAGTATTAGATATTGAAATATGTGGTGAGGAAATATATAATAGCACCGTAATACTGCAGCAGTGCGTTAACATTTCATGGTTTACTTACTGCTTCGGGCATTGAACTTACTCAGCCATGTTCAAGTTAATGTTCAAGTTCGTACCGCAGCCCAATAAATATTCGACTGCTATCTAGATGAAAAGTTGACTCGGTTAAGCAGTTCTGGATTATCTGCGGCACTTAAGGTTGGAAAAGCCGAGGAATCGTTGGAGCTCATTTGTCTTGCCAATGTTGCAGAAAAATATGCTCTTCAGAAAAACATAGCATGTCATACAGAAGTTTTCCAAATTATACATGTTCTACCGTAATGCTTTCCTAATAATCTATTATGAACTGAAAAAAAAAAAAACGTGAACTAGCTATTACAAACATTTGGATATACCTAATGATCCCATGTTAGAGACCACGTTACGGGAACAGTTAATGGTGCTCACAGCTCAAGAAACTGAATAGGATAATTAATTATTCTAAATGTACCGCAATCACAAACAATTTGTATGATAGTTCTATTAATTAATTATGGGGTTTTACGCGCCAGAACCACGATCTGATTATGAGGCACGCCGTAGTGGGGGACTCCGGAATAATTTTGACCACCTGGGGTTCCTTAACGTGCATCTAAATCTAAGTACACGGCTCAGATAATTCCTTCTTTAAATAAGTAAATCACTTATATCAGATGTATGAAGGTGTTTGCCGTTAAGCAAGATATCTTCATGTTAAATCTTAACCTACACATGCTTAAACAACGGTGAGCTTAACTTCACAAACTGTGTTGCAGAGCGTATAATACAATGACAAGAGGTGAACGTAGTATTCACCACGAATTTTCCCAGTTCAATATGTTTTTGCTTACACGTGAAGTTGCACTGTGAGGTTGAATTTACTGGAGTTATCTTCAGTTTTAATTAGATGTGCCTAGAGGCGCCCCTGAAGCTACCTAAAAATGCCGATAATTAGTGCTGACATTTAGCATTACCTGCCAAGCAGCGAGCCTATACGCAAGGCTACGTACGTCTTCCCGGGAGTAGCAACACTGTACCTCAGCGTCTCCGTAATCTTGCATCAAGCAGACCCGACTCCCAGCTTTGTCGCGTAAGCGCCACAATATTCTGGTACACTTGGGTTCATCAACGCCCGTGAAGAACACAGAAGCGCACAGTCTTCGGCCCGTTGCGCACAGACACTCAACGCGCAGATGTTCGTTCCTTCCGGCGTCGCACTATACACACACGTTCAGCGCCACTTCACTTAATTGCAAATAAACACTAAGTAAATTGCACAGATGTTGAGCCATCAACATACCTCCAGCCCAGTCACGAATCAGTCAAAGACTCCCATTGTGTGTGCCTCAAGCAGGCGGAGAAGAATGAGCGTTGAAAGGCAGCGGCAAACGCATCACGCAAAACGAAATGACTACGCGGTATACCGGATATAGTGGCGCGGAGTGATCCGCAATGCTAATCTTACCACGAGTATTTCATACCACGTGACCACTCGCTAGCCACCGGCGAGTTTTTCTGATGCGAACATTTCTTTTTTTTTTAGCTTTTCGCGCTGATTCTGGGGCCAGAGCGACACTCAGACCGTGCTATCAATAGGATCAGCCGGCCGTGAACGGTGGATAATAAGAGCGACACATAATCGAGCGAAAGACATCGCAACCAAATTGCGGCCAAAGTGTTGTCGGGCCCATCCTCCATTCTAGTTCGTTCATTCCCGCCAGCTGCTGAGAAAACGAAGTGTGGAAGAATGATGAAGAGCAATGGGAGAGTACGCGACCACTCTCCCTCAGCTGGCCCCCATGCTGCCTGATTTTACACAACATTACACTTAAAAAAAAAAAAGAAATTCGACATCTTATGAAAATCTTTAGAGAAGTCCGAAAATATTACATCCACATGTGCAGTGTTACGTATGGACTAAAGCGAAATTACGGACATAAAGACTATAGCTGCAGATACAAGTTGAAAGCCACTTAATCGAACCACGCTGACATATTAATACCCTAGGCTTGTCTACATACGCTCAGTGAGGCCGGGCACAACATGTTCTTGTACACTGCATTTAAATCCGAGCTAGACATCCAGGATAGAGGATGCCATTGATTAGGTTAGCCACGCCTATAAGAAATTTCATACGACACGTTTTTTTTTTCGATATTCAATATTCTCATATGGACGCTTATGTTTGGTAGGCGTTCTCGTGTGATCATACGAGATTACTAGGCATGTGGCATACGTCTGTGTAACGAGATTTCTCGATGGCGACTTAGTTTAGCTTGAACCATCCACTCAAAAGAAACAGGAAGCTTCTGTTCTGGTTTGACTCGAAGGACTCTCTAACGACTTAGATGACTCTTGTTGCTTCCAGCAATTGAAAATGTGACATCCGAAAAGCAAAAGCTTGGAAGACGCTTAAGCTTCGCCTTTAAGAGTAGAACGCGAGAGCATTCAAAGATCCCTGACTGCTTCTCACGATTCCCAGCAACTGTAGCTTATGTAACTGTAATGTTAACCGGGAAACGCTTGCGGCGAACGCTATGCACGAAGGCAAGCTTTCTATAGTAGAGACGCAGCCTCTTGCATGGGCCGATCCCGAAGGTAATGCACAGCCCCCCGCGCCAAGAAAATAATATTTTCAGGTTTCTGTTATTGTTTCCCACTTTTAATATTTCAGTATGAGAAGATTTAACATAAAAGGCATGCGCTGTCAGTGTTTTGTTTCATAAAATTTGTTTGCGGGCTGTTTCTCAAACGCAAAAAAGCGCTAGTTTCTCGGAGGCCTTCGGTATGCAAACACAATAAGTAACACAATATGTCCCTAACACAATAAGTATAAAAGAACAGGAGTCTGTTAATAACCTGCATAATCTCTTTGAACTCCTGAGCTTAAAGTACAGCATCGAGTGAGCTATAGAATGGCGCCCACATGGGCGAGGGACAAAGGGATCTCGTGTCGTCGTCTTTAAGTCTGCGCGTGTAAAGAATTCTCGCAGCGAGTAAAACAAAAAAGTGAAAACTTGTGCCGCGTTCTACTCGCGTCGCGCACGTGTTCTGCCCGCGTCGCACGTCCTCCAGGCCCCACGCGACTGTTGCCGCGTGGCGTATAGACCCGGTATATACGCTGTCGCGAGCTGGCGCGCGCGCGCTCAAGACGGGTCTTCTAGCCACGTGGGGGTCGCGAGACCGTATTTCTAGATTGAGCATGCGCCTCTTCGGCCGCAGCTGCGCAGCTTGCATTAGTTGTGGTGCAGGGCTGAATAACCCTGTAGCGAGCCGGGTTTTGCGGGCTTGGAAGCGAGTTACGTTACACGGCACCGTCGAGTAGTCGCTTTCGACTCTCGGTGACACCGCGAACACGCGGACGCCAGTGAGATCTGCTTGAGATGAAGTTCTTTAGGCTTCACTTAGACGCTAACCAGTAGCCTGGAGAATCCCTTCCAACAATATCGGGCACTGGCGTCCCCGTTGTCTCTTACATTAGGCCCGCATGACGTGCTCAGAGTAAGAGAGCTTTGGTTCGTTACCTTTGCTTCTATAGAACACTCAGGTTTAATGCCGTTGAATAGCGAAATTCCGACTGCTTTGCCTGACAGTCCACGGAATTCTCAAGACTACGCCAGAGCTCCAAGGAAATGTACTATCGACCAAAAAAGTTTACGGACCACGGGATCTCAGGAAACGCTAAATATCCGAGCAGCCTTTAAAAGTAGCCAGTAAAACCGTATATCACAATGTTGTTCGCATAAAACAGGAGAGGCTGGAAATGGGAATGCCAGGCTGCGTTTTGAGGCTGCGGCGATATTCAGCTTTTTGTCAGGATCCCTTGGTCCGTGAACTTTTTTGGTCGATAGTACATACCGAAGAGTACAAGAATGCATGTAAAAGAACTCCCCACTCCATTCTTTCCCCTACAAACAAACAAACTAACTAACGAACAAACAAACAAAGTGATCAACAGTTGTCGGACGAGGAATGTCGCCTGAGCCAATGTTTCGACAAGGCTTGTCTTCCCTCTTGCCCTTGTAAAAGCGTTGGCTCCGGGGACATTCCTTGTTCAACCACTGTTGATCACTTTGAACTTGCATCTTCCTGCGAACACGTGCTTGATTTGGACACACGCAATCATAAGGTAATACAAGGAGAATTTAATTATGGGGTTTTACGTGCCAAAACCACGATCTGATTATGAGGCACGCCGTAGTGGGGACTCCGGAAATTTGCACCACCTGGGGTTCTTTAACGGGCACCTAAATCTAAGTACACGGGAGGAGAATATTGTATAAAGTACGAGGAGCACTTTGGGGAAGTTACTTACATCTTCGTGCCCTTTAGCAGCCCCGCAGAGAACCGTATACGACTGACTAGTGACATTCGGGGCGCGCCTGCAAATGGGATTCAAATTACGATGGCTATTTACTTCCGAGAGGAACAAGTTGTGGAATTAGATCTCACAGCCTCAAACAGCAGCCGCCAAAGGATGATAACGTGCAGCGGAGCTGGCCACGTAGAGTGAATTTTGTTTCCCAGCGACACACCGTGGTCGAGAATGGGTATCGGTACCTTACACATTTGAAAGAACGGGACAAGATTAGACCGCACGATCGCAAACTAACAAAAAGCTTTATTCGCAAAACACATATAAATGATATAGCATACTTTAAAATAAAAGTTGTTTTTAGTCCGAGCTCGTTCCAATATCGTGTTTCTTGTTTTTTTCGCGTTGTTCTAAAGTATTCGCGCATATTTGTACCAACAAGCTCGGTTTGCCACACTTCTCAATGCTTCAAGAAACAACAGCTTGACAAGGGTTGACGTTTGGGCTTGTTTGTATAGCACAGCACCAATTATAAAGTGACTGAAGGGTCGAGGACAACGAAGCGGGACAGAGCACTGGCGCTAACTTTCAACACACGGTTTATTTTGGAACAAAAGCACACCTAGACACGTTGGCGACGCCCATGTGCCCCAACAGCAGCTCGTTGAAGAGGGCTTTGCGGCCTTCAAATCATGGTGTATGTACTGGTGTATACGCTGGTTAGTTCAGAGCATTCAAACATCTTTAGTCTGTGTACCCGGCCTTTACGATACTGAAGGAAGCCTCGGCTGGATTAATTTTCCTTCTGCCACGGGGTGCTGCCGTCTACATTTTTGTTTTTTTCGGAACAGAACAGAAGTATGGCCCGCTTCACCTTTTGCATAAGTGCTCCCATATTGCCGCTGAACCAGCGTTACTAGAGTGCAACTTTAATTCCACAGATCTGTTAAGAGCGCCTGACGTGTTCATTTCACACGAGCAGCATGAACCTGTGTCATAATCAATTCTGCAGGCCTTTGACTGCTTTCTCGTTGCCCACTTAAACAATTTAACCGGCCCATCCTTAGCGAAACCTATGGTGGCCACTAAAGTCTGCATTAGGCAGGCTTAGCCAAGTCATCTTGGCGAACACGAGGATTGTCGTCCTCACATCGGCTGACTACGGGGCGCTGATGTTGGGCCGATGCTCATTGTCAATCTGGCCTATGTCGCGGCGTACTTGGCCCGCTGGAAACTGTTGGATGACCCCGATCGACCTTACGTCAGAGTCAACAGAACAGGCATTTTGCACTTCAAGGCGTAAGAATACGGCAATTTTAACTCGCAAATAATGTAATTTCATACGTATATAAACCGCTGACGTCTGGCACGGGATCGTTGCACAGCTACCAGAACGACAGACACATCGCTATGGCTGGCATGTGGTAAGTGCGATGGAACGGAAAACGATATGCGTAACCTTAAAGTGGCGATACATAAAAAAAGATAAATTGAGCTTTATTACTTACTTACTCTTCTACAATACCAAAATTAGCGTAGCTTGCACTGGAGGCGCAATGCTAAAGAGTCAGCGGAGCTTATGGGCACCTAGCTAGTCCTGGCTTTTGGGCTAGACTAAGCACAACCAAGTCATCCCAGCATTTTCCGGAATTTATTGATTATTGATCGATTATCCGATTAGCTATTGACTGGATATCGATTGGCTATCGACGACTGACTAAGCTTAAGTATTCCCAACCATGCTTAGCTAGACTTAGCCAGGCTCAGCTTCGCTAGTTCACAGGGGTATGTGCCATTACGCTTGGACCCTTTCTGCACTACCGCCAGGATCGGCCCACACTTTCTGTTTACGCGTCACGGACTTACGGCCGTCTTAAACAGCTCCGCTGTTAAAAACGTCACTGTTATTGCGAGGAGATGCTTGTAAGTCGGAAAATACGGCGGAATGACGAAAGACGGCTGGCTACGACGCCTTGAAATTCCCGCTTCTGCTTGGCGTGACGTCATAGCCTCTGACGTCATCTTCTCGGGCCTAGTTACGCACTTTTAATCGGTACGTACAGGTGGACTACATTGTATCCAAGAAAAGCGAAAGTGTGAACTTGACAAGTTTCAAGAACTCCCAATGAGCCACACCCGCCACAAGTACGAGAAAAATGCTTTTCAAATTTGTGACGTCACACTGACGGGCTGTCACTGGGGTTTTGGCGGGAAATTCAAGCAATGGACCTGTGACGTTCATTTTCTGTTCTAGTAGTCAACCTATTACGACTGAATTAACGAAAATACAGTTAAAAAGAAATTGTTTGTCGGTATAAATTGATTTTAGCGTTCCTCTAATGAGGGCCTTTGGGGGCGTTGGCGGACTGCGCTGCTCATTTCAGGCCTGGACCAGCAACTCTGGGCGATCCAGCAGGCCGAGGAAGCTGCCGGGAGACACGGTCTCTCCGCTGGCTCTTAAGTGGGAGCCCAGCCCAGCAATATGCCGGAAATCAATAAAGTTCTTATCTCTCTTTATCCTTACTGTCCCTTTGAGAGACAAGATGACGATATTATTTATTATGGAGCAAGCACCGATAGCTGATATTCCGCTTGAGATTAGGGAAGCGGGGTTGGGCAGGGCATGTAATGCGTAGAGTACGTAGCCGGAGCTCTGTTAAAGTAACAGAAATGGTGCCACCGGACAGATTAAATTAAAATTAAATTATGGGGTTTTACGTGCCAAAACCAGTGCTGATTATGAGGCACGCCGCAGTGGGGGACTCCGGAAATTTGGACCACCTGGGGTTCTTTAACGTGCACCTAAATCTAAGTACACGGGTGTTTTCGCATTTCGCCCCCATCGAAATGCGGCCGCCGTGGCCGGGATTCGATCCCGCGACCTCGGGCTAAGCAGCCCAAACCGGACAGATTAAAGCAGCCGAGGATGGCAGAGGAATAAAATCTTTGGTTGGTTGGTTGGTTGGTTGGTTGGTTGAATAGATTGTGTGAGGGAATGAAACTGCAGGCACATGATGGATTTAACTGGCGCAGGACAAGTGACTGATTTACTTTCATTCACCATTAAGGGGGCCAGAAATTACCTGCAGCCGGTTCCATTCGTTCAACTCGAACGTTTTGGCGATAGTCATTTAAAATTGGCTGGTTGAGCTGTTGTGATCACGAAATGGAAAATTGGGCCGGCTTACTGGTTTTACTGTGTGCTACCGGCTAGAACACCATATTGTATTTGTCGACGTCAGTTGTTTCATCCGTTGGCAGTGCTACAAAAAAAGTGAACCTTGACAAATCAGTTGTGCGGAATACCACAAAAAAGTGAACATTGCTTTCAAAAAGTGAACACTGAGCTACAGCCACAAGTGACATGATGCATATTTTGTCATATAGACAGGGGTCGCGCTTCGCAAAATTGCTGCCGAAGACAGAATACAACAAAAATAGATATTTATGTTTCCATCAACGCTACACAACGCAGCGAGTTCAATGTAACGCCGGTGAACTAATTAGTCGGCGCAGCAAGCTGTATTTGCTACGCTGTGCTCACTACACATGACGTCATTGGTGGGTTACAGAAACGAATGCGTAGTGTCGGTGTGCTCCCATCTCGCCGATGGGAGCGCACCGACACTTAATAGCACACCAATGCCTGACGACGGTATTCTGGCAGGCTGAGGCCTATTCGCCCCAGGAATCGAGACCGGCAGTCGGGACTTATCTCCGGATGAGCTCCGGTAAATGATATAAATTGTGGAGTTTCCCGTATAAAAATAACACAGTGGGTTATGAAGGACGCTGTTGTAAGAGGCTTCGTGTTTTCTTTTTTTTTGACCACTAGGGAGTGTAATCTGTAAGTGTCCACCTATTGGACTGTCCATTTCAGCCGCCACTGATTGGCTGTATAGCTGAATCAGTGAGGAGGAAACTGACTGCAGGCGTCTGTTTCCTTCTCGTTGGTACCTCAGCATAGCCATTCAGCACTTCAGCATAGCCAATCAGCACTTCAGCAGCAGGCGAAGTGGACACGTCCACTAGGTGCACACCACCGATGTATTGTGAGCGGGTTCGGATGAGCTCCTAACTTCTACACACATTGCTTGCACTCTTCTCGTATATGGCGACCGGTTTGGTACTGCCCCGCTTTCAAGGTGCAGTAAAAAACCGCCGCGTTGCAGCTTTTTGATTTACGGCCTGCAGCGTGGCGCGCTGCGTGTTGCCCGGGCGTTGCATCACGCAACGGACTACCCTCGGTGATGACACACAAGCGCGCCCTTCGGACGTGTGTGTGTGCTGTGTTTGTGTGGGTACATGTCTCCGCTAGCGACGAGCTCGTGGCGTTGGTGGTGCGAGGAGTGCGCGTATTTTTTTTTAATTATTATTATGAATACGAGGGGAGACGGAGAGATGTTCGGTGTCACACGCGAGAGAGAGAGAGAGAGAGAGAGAGAGAGAGGGACCCCCAGCGGACCGTGCAAGCGCTTTCGCGGCGAGCGCGAAACAAAAGGGGCGTTGCCAATTATAGCGCCATCGCCGTGAGGAAGCAACGGCCATCAGCTAAGCAAGCGGAGGTAGCGACGAAAGACGGGTCGCTTTGTCGCTCTGCTCTTACGAACGCGTTCGGGTGCCGATTGATACGGAAGACAACCGTGGGACCACTTGCCAGGAACATGACCATGTTTGATGGACCGGTTGAAGCATGATTGCGCGAAGAAAATACACAACCACAGAAGGACACTTTTTTTTTTTTTTTTTTTTACAAGACCTACTCGATTCTGCTCGTCCTGTGAACGTGTCCCTGTGTGTTTCATTCTCTTGTGCAGACAATCATGGCAAGCCGTATGAACAGCCCCACTGAATTTACCCTTTCCTGTAGCCAGTTGGTAAATTGAAAACTGCCGTTTACCGTATAGCACCGTATATTCTGTGATCTGGACAATCTGCCCCCCAGTATAAGCTCTTACGCATTGAACATGAAATATGAGAGAACATGATGGAAGTGGGAGGACTGATCAGTCTGGTGCCAACGTTACCGCAAGAAAACTTGCCGCCCTCAAAGGCTACAACGCTCATCCGTGGCCATATTAGCAACCCGCGAACCTCTGTAGGACCTAAGGAAGGCGAATTGGACCTCTATGGACCTCTGTAGTCCTTCAGGAAAGCGAATTGCTCCGTCAAAACGTTGGCACCAGACTAAGGCGCCCCCAGCCCCTCGGTTTCTTATGTTTCTTGTTATAAGTACAACTTCGATGTATCAGAAACCTCTACCATGAATGTGCCCGTACTGCAACCTGCACGGGAAACTGAACAGCCAGCACACGCTTTGAGGCTACAGCCTAAGCGGCAAACAGCTCTATACGAAAGAGAGAGAGAGAGAGAGAGATAAGATAACCTTGCGGGGTCTGATGTACTCCTCACCAGGAAGATGAAGCGGTTGACAAAAAGGAAACGCTGTTTAATAAACGAATTTAACAAACTCCAATAGACTGTCACGAACAAGGAACGAATCGAACACTCTAAACATAACCTTCTCCAGCCTTTCCGCATTCGTCATCTACCGCTGGCCGATTAACCTTGACCTCAGCGGGGCGCACGCCTCACGCAATCGCCCTCGCAGCAGTGTCCCGAAGCAGTTTCTCCCCGGATCCTTTTTTTACGTCGACTTACACAGCCGTGGCCCAACTTGCTGCGAGATGCGCCGAACGTCACGTGACGAGGCGAGCGCCACCATCTACGCAGCATCGACATGGGAAGGCTGCTGCTGCTGCTGCTGATCGACCCTCCTGGTCAGATATCGCTGGCATCTCGGTGATTCCCCACAAACTTAATTGAAACAGTTTCCTGCGAGGGGAGAGGAGGTCCTTATTCCAGTGCTCCTGTGGCCTTGGCCGCCGAGAGGGCTCAATCCACCAGCTGACGCGAGTCATCCAGGCTGGAGCTGAGCAGCACGGCCTCCCATCGGGATGAATTAAATTATGGGGTTTTGCGTACCAGAACCACCATCTGATTATAAGGCACGCAGTAGTGGGGAACTCCGGATTAATCTGGACCACCTGGGGTTCTGTGACGTGCAACAAAATATAAGTACACAGGTGTTTTCGGCATTTCTCCCCCATCGAAATGCGGCCGCCGTGGCCAGGGATTTGATCCCGCGACCTGTTGCTTAGCAGCCCAACACCATAGCCACTAAGCAACCACGGCGGGTTCCCATCGGGATGGACCAGGGTGTTGGATAGGGGGGTATCGCGTGGTTCCGTTGGCATTATACCATACAGTGCGGTATAAGTTGGTATAATCCGCCTTTTTCACGGCGCTACGGCGCATGCGCCCTGCCCTGGCGGATTAGTCGCGAAACGTTTTGGAAGGGTTGCGCGCGCGGCCGTGCGGCCCCGTCTCGGGGAAACGTCCCCCCCCCCCCCCCCCCAAAAAAAAAAAAAAAAAAAATGCGCTCGCACGCGCGCTACTGCAAGTGCAACCTTGTGCTGTGTACCTCGTTGAAACTTCACTGGTAGCTCGACGTCGGTGCGGTACCGAAAACGTGCGTAGCGTAAGACTGCAACTCCACTTTTAACAGAAAGAAAGCAGTGAGGGCTTCGTCTAGACTGCACAGGGAACCACGTAGTTGCCGCCTTGCATTGATGGCTGTGATAGCAAATTTATCGATAAACCCCTGCGTTACACTTGGACGACACTTAAAAACACGTTGCTGACGAAGACTTCTTGTAGCGTCAGTCCTCGCTTGCTGGTAGTGGCAGCGTGTGCCCGACTTCACGTACTCGTTCAAGGCGCGGTAACACTGGCTCGATACGAGACCGACAAGACGCGCACGCCTACGATAGGCCGACCATTCAGCACTGTGTCGCTGAGACCATTTTATCATACCAGGCCTACAAGACGTAACCTACGAGCGCGAGTTGTCGTACTGCGACGGGCTTTCTTGTCGACGGCACCGATAAAATCAGCGTGCCGACCATCATTCGACCGAACCCCGCGCGATCGGCCGTCCGAACCGATAACGCGATAGCCGCAACGGCTTCGTTAGTATATATAAATAATCGCGTTCAAAGTTAGTCAAAACATGCCTACGAAGTTGAAATGCACAAGATTCGACCCTCTCAATCCGTGCACATAAGTTTGAGCCAATGTTGATTCCTGTTCAGCGGAGGTCAGGCCTGGCGCCGTCGAGTTCGCGCCCGCTACCGGCGGATCTGTACTGAAAAGTAAGCAAGTTAGGATGAAGGAAACTGTTTTTATAGTCTAGTTCTAGCTTTAGCGATTTGAAATAAACTACCTTCGCGTCGATGGCCGCAGTAGTGGGGAACTCCGATTAATCTGGACCACCTGGGGTTCTGTGACGTGCAACAAAATATAAGTACACAGGTGTTTTCGGCATTTCTCCCCCATCGAAATGCGGCCGCCGTGGCCAGGGATTTGATCCCGCGACCTGTTGCTTAGCAGCCCAACACCATAGCCACTAAGCAACCACGGCGGGTTCCCATCGGGATGGACCAGGGTGTTGGATAGGGGGGTATCGCGTGGTTCCGTTGGCATTACCATACAGGCGTGTAATTGGCGCAGGATGGACATTCTTTGGTGTATTATTTGGGGTAACAGTGGCGCAGTAGACTTAAGTGACTATAACTGTTGGCTTGTAGTTGCGACCAGACAAAGCTCTACGAACTATGGCATCACTCACGCCGAAATCAACTTCTCAACCAACTTCTCTGTGTGATCATGTGGGGACAAGCATGTCGTTGGCATACAATAGCTCTTAGCACGTTCGACTTGGAATGAAAGACCGCGTATAACAGTTTCGTCATGTTCGCGCCTGGCGTAATATCAGCCACTCTTTGCTGAAAAAGTTAAGTAAACATATATTTTGAATACTAAATGGGTATTGGCCAAAGGAGTGATCGACCTAGTACGTTTCTTTACCAGTCGACCAGCGATCGGGAAAAACTATTTGGGTCTTATTGAATGGCACTAAGCTACAAAGGCTTAAAGCCCACAACTGATACAACCACGTTGTATGTATGCCTAGTCTATTACTATGGAAGTTATTTACTATTAAGTTAATAAAAATAAGAAGATGGGTCTCTTTAGGACCGTGTATACCAAAGATAAGCTACTAAGAAAAAATTCAGCGTCTAGTTGAAGTCGATGAAAGTCAGCGTCTTCCTGAACGAATTGGGGTTGAGAGTGAGGTGTATTAACTGTATGATTTATTGTGAGAATCGCGCTGAAACGACAACGTTTCGTCGACGTTAGCTAGACATTGAATCGCGTTCCAGCTTTTTGCCATGTTCTTCTTTCTTTTCTGGGGTTTTACGTGCCAAAACCAGTTTTGATTATGAGGCACGCCGTAGTGGAGGGCTCCGGATTAATTTTGACCACCTGGGGTTCTTTAACGTGCACTACAGCGCAAGCCCACGGACGTTTTTGCATTTCGCCTCCATAGAAATGTGGCCGCCGCAGCCGGGTTTCGATCCTGCGACCTCGTGCTCAACAGCGGAACGCCTTAGTCACTGAGCCACCGCAGCGGGTAACTTTTTGCCATGATTTATCATCAACATTCATTGTAATAATAGTCATCCCCATCGTAATATCCATCATGATAATCATCATCGCCAGTATCACCGTTATCATTATCACAATCATAATCACCTTCATCATCATTATCATAGTCATCACATAAACAGTGGCCCCAGTGGCACTAATATTCAGACTGAACTATCTCCGGGATCGGCCCATGAAAGAGGCTAGAAACAACCCGATACGGAAGAGTAACTGGCTAAGGAAAACAATGTTAAAAAATAAATGAATGAATGAGTGAGTGAGTGAAAGAGAGAACATGATAATAACAAATAACATAATAAAACAAACACTGCATGTAATTAAACAAACGCAAGCATGTAAGTAGTGTCAGTACGGATATCAGCACTAGAAGCACGGCCTCCATCACATCACGTTGGAAGAATCCCACATCAAAACTTGCTCATAAATCTAAGTGGAGTACGACGTGGAACTCAGATGCCGTCCACGTGATTGTTGTCCACTGCGCTCCATCGGTTTCCTTCGCTTCTCGACACTTGGTTTTTTCAATAAAGACGTTGATACCTTCACCCCACGATTGTCCTGTCTAGACGGTCTGTTGTTCCGACTCTCGCGGAAGACGCGGTGACTCACCGCGTTCTCAGGAGTGAGTGTGCGCCTCTAGTTTGCGTACTGCGCATGCTCCATTCCCTAAACGGAAACATGAGCGATTCCGCCGGCGAGTCGGATGAGGGGACCACGTGATCTTTACCACCGGGGGAGGTCTTCGGCTTCTCCCGAAAATACCCCGGCGTCCCGGCCAGTCCTGCGAAGCGGCGACCTGTTGCCAGAAGAATATGCCGACAACCGCCGACAGTCTGGCTCCAGCAGAGTCGAAACCACCTGCTTATTTTAGGATCGTCTCGAGCAGGACCGGGGGTCCGCGGAGTTTGCGGGGTATATAAGGAGGTTGCAGCCACGACTTTGAAACACTTCGCCCGATCCATGCAAGAGGTGGCACGTCTGCCTTCCGGCAGCACCTTTGGGAGGACAACTGTGTCTCAAGCCTGCACCTCTGCCAGAACCGGTGGCCACAGTGTAAGATGCTCCTTGTTATTTTATCGCGCGCGGTTGACGGGTACCTGGGCTAACCAATGCAGATTTGGTTATGAGCTCCACGCGCAGAAACTATATTGTTATAATGAAGACGGCAGTTCAGCTCTTATACATCGATCACTCTCCACATCGCAGTCAAAAGTTGATGACGTACGTGGCAGACGCTGTGTTCCCGGAAGCAGTTTAACGGGCTCAAAGTTATGCTAGGTTTACGAATTTTGGAATGTACAAACAAGTCACCGTTGAAACGAAGATGAACGCTACGCAGTCGGCAATTGACCTGTTTTGACATTATTGTGGAGGTGTTGGTCGTAGATAGCAGGTGCCTATTACTCTCACCTGAAATGGCAATAAGGCTGAAGGAATAGTGCAGCGCAAATATTCGTCACGAAAGACGAGCCCTCGTGCTGTCGTCGCTGTCGATACGTAGCTTTGACGTCAATGCCGACATCATGCAAGGAATCGTGAGCATGGCATCAAATTCGTGATTTTTATTTTTTTTCCTGCTCGCAAATTTCTCGAACGTTTCGTAACTCTTCTTTAATTTTTCCAACTTTTGCAACTTGGGTGATATGGCTTTGTCAAGACCACGTACCTGAGCGGTACGCAATAAGCCAAGCAGTAGCTAGCTAGCCCGTCTTGTGTAATAAGACGGCATTGAAAGAACTCGAAAGAAAGAATATAGAGTTCAGATTACACCTGATGGTGTAAATCACACTTTCAAAGCCACCCACGCACTCATTCGGCGGAGAAAAAACTTTTTTTTTTATTATTGCGATATCAATTATACGCACGTTCGAGGCGCAAGACCACCGTCGTCGCCGTGCTGTCATGTAATCAACGATGCACGCGAGGCCCGCGCATGGAGGATTAGAAGGCCTCCAAAGACCTGACCTAACCTAACCTAACCTCACTTTACATGTAGCTTGCATGTGCGCGTAAGTGCGTTCGATTCGTGGACGCATCGTCACGCTGCGCTCAATCGGCTCTGCTAGAAGCCAAGGGAACGTTCTAGCTTCCACTGCTTGCATCAGCGTTGTGCGCGCACACATTAATTAGCGTTCCCGCTGAGCAGCTGTATGCAAGCTGCACCACGGTGAACGTCAATCTAAATTTATGCCGATGGACGATGACCAATCCCGACAGTCTGTCCTTCGGTCTCACGTTGAAAGACGATTTTTTTTTTTGTCGTAGAATACATCTCACCAACGGGTGGCGTATTTTTTTTTTTTCAGAACAACGCAAATTGTTTTTTTTTGTTTTTTATTTACTCCTGCGGCGGTGCTCCAAGTCTGTGCTCACCCAAATACAAACGGCAGCTGGAAGGCCTTGTGTTTCAGTTTCGGCACAATAGAATTATGTTTGCTCGTATATTCGAAGTACAATCCGATGCTATCATGTCTGCAGGTTGTGCGTACGCCGTACTTTACGAATTTTCTCACTAATTTTACTTTGAGAAATTCAATTAGTGCAATAACGCCTTGCGCTAGGCAGAGGCTCTTCTAGAATGAGTATGTATGCTGTGCTAACGGTGGCGCCACCTAGCGGTCGCTTTTTGTAATGGCGCTCGTGTAACGTCGGCAACACCTTCGCTGTACATCCAATTTCACAGGGTGGAATGGAGGCGGATTTTTAAATGTTTGTTTCTATTAATACAGATCACACTCTATGCATGCACCATTCTCAACTGGAAATTGTTAAGGGAACAATGAGGTGTCGTATCCTGAGTAGTATTTTAACAAATGTGTGTATCCTGAGTAGTATAACAAATTATTTTTCATTTGTCTACATTAACGGTAAACAGATTCAGCAGTAAACGCTGCGTAGGAAGAAGCAGCGACCTATTTCGGCCCTGCAACTTGCTGCCGACTGATTGCGCTGCGCGGCTGGTGTCCATACGGCGTCCAAGGGATCCAGACAGGCCGGTCTTCGGGGCCCGTGGTCGGAGTCTCGGGTTCTTCGGAGACGACGACCCCCCTGCGCGCATGATTCGGCGTCTAGGCGGGCGACGCGCGCCCTAATGCGTATACGCTCGTATTCCCCCGGTCTCCGTCGTGTCAGCCGTATGAAAAAAAAAAAAAAAAAAAAAACGAAATATAAAACACGAACTAAAGATGCGTGCTGCAAGCATCTAGCAATTGCAGAGCTATCTCGAGACTACTGAAGGCAGCTTCCTTCATTCACGCAGTATCCGTTCCACACATTGCTTTGACGACAGCTTTGACCAGACCAGTTGAAGCTCTCTAGCCCTCTAAAAAGTTTCAGTTCTCGCCCGACTTCAATTTAACCACTTAAGGCACGCAGTGCACACATATGCCTTTATCGGGCGACGGATGAACTGATTAGAATAAGGCATGTACGCTAAAATAATTTACGCCCTTAAATATGAAAAAGGTCGTAAATGTGTCTATAACTCCCACCTTAACACCGAAAAAAAGGTGTTAGGGTTTTAGTTATAGACACAGTTACAACGTTTCTCACATTTAAGGGTGTAAACTATTTCACAGGGTAGAATAAAAATTACGCCAGATTCTTGTAACCGTGCAGGGTCATATTTTTTTTTATTTAGGTGCCCAATTTTTTTAAAGAACTTTCGAAGTCATTAAATATATTAAAAATACGCCAGGTTTACTACCCTCATTCATAGCAAGATTCACAGGTATCGTAGCATTGTAAACGTAGCGCTATAGAACGCCTAAAGCTCACAAATCTAATGCATTAAGGTATCATTTTCTTACGATTCTTAATTTGGGAAGTTTTGTTAATTAAGGCATTGTCCAAGTATTCGTCAACTTCAGAGTGATGTCTATTGTCTCAGTTTTGTCCGCTGCAGATGTTCACATACTAATACACAAACTGCACGGAACCGTGATTCACTTCTACTGAGATATATCAAATTTAACAACTATAATTGTTTGAAAATGTTGTATTTTTCTGCAATTGCAACACAAGAATGGAGGGCCTAAATAAAAGTGTTTGCAGAAGTGAGTGCATGCAAGGACGAGACACAAAAGAAGAATGGTCCATGCACACAGCGGTGACTCGTTGCGAAAAAGATTTATTAATGCGAAAGCAGTATATGCCCCATTTCGCGAAAATGCGGCGGTGGCGTGACCAAGACATGGTACTAAAAATGGCCGACGGCGAGAAGACTAAAAGAACGTCAAGAAATGCTCGGATTGACGTTAAATTTATCCGTGTCTTACACAACCCGGCATCGTCTTGTCTTCTCTTGTTTTCTAAACTTTGGTTCATACCCACTACGGGGGATTGGCCAAGAAGCAGGCGGTTTCAACTATGTTTATGAGAAATTTAACAAAAACTTAATCTGCATAGTAGTCGTTAGAAAAATATTATTAAGAATTTTGAGATAAAGTAATTTTGTCATAAAGAAGTGAAATAATAGGAATAATTCAAAATTCTAAAAATTCAGCAAGGTACTGTTTTTGTATCTCTAACGAAATTGTAAACTGCAATAAAAGCATCCCTGTGATTGTGTCCCAGTGAAGTCGCCCCAAAGGAGAGAATGGTTGGTGAGGTTAATAATAGGCCGAGTTTTCGAAATGCAATTTCAAAGATTTTTCTTTCTCTTAAAAATCGGCGGCACGAAAGGTAGAAATGCTCAATGGATTCGGATTCATTGCAAAAAGAAGATAGAGGGGACACAGCGAGACCAGACCTGCGTAAGTAAAAATTTAGAGGCGGTATACGGCATCTCAATTTTGTAATGGAAACTTCCAATTGCCTTGAAGTACACCAATTATTCCATGAGAAGCAAAGGCGGTGGAAATCAGAAGACGATGTTAAAAATAGCATCGTGTCTTCCCTATAGGCAAAAGATCACGCAACACGTTGTTTTTGTTGTTGTCTATCTCGTATATGGCTCCTACCCACTACGGGTGGATTGTCCACTTTCGACGGTGTGCGGGTCACCGTCGTCATCGTCTTCCATCACGCGCTATAGCAACGATCCTTCAATGCGAAATGGCACCGCTGCACACCGCGTATCCATTTCTTGGCCAATCCCCCATAGTGGGTACAAGCTACATACTTGACGGGAAACAACAACAACAACACTCTCGACGCCAAATCATGAGCGTATAAAATGAGGTGTACCACCACCATCACGTCTCAAAAGGAACACCGTGGGCGTTTACAACGTGCACGGCGACATGCGGATGAATAACTAAGAGAAAACATTTCACCAAAGTGACTACAATGATTCCGCATAGCCCCACATACGAAGTCTTAAGTGTCTGTGGAGGATGTATTGGCATAACACGTGCTCGAAATACAAGCGCAGTTAACCATCTCGCTACCAAGCAGTTTCTGAAAAAAAGAATGACGTAAATATACCGACTTTTCTATTAATCTGAAAAAATAAATAGGTAAAGAAAAGGGCAAACGTATATTTCTGAAAAATGTTTGTTTCAGAAGGCGGCTTTGAAAAAAAAGTTAATTTGAAAAATTGAACGCAATGTTGGCTTACGAGAAGTTTCCAGGAATTATTAAATGTCGCCTCTGGCAAATTGCACAATTTTTGTCCTTGAGCTGGATTATTCGAAGAGGCGGACATTGCTGGCACTAGAAATCGAAACACATATTCAACTAATTAACCGAAGTTCACTAAGGCGTTCTTAATTACTTTACGGCACATATTGCAGGAATTGTATCCGGTAAGATTGCAAGATGTATCCACTTGAAATGAATATCTTGGATGACACCAGTCTCGAGATATTACTTCCCAAAGTGTGGGACGAAATACATTGGCGTTTCAGTTACTTTTGTGCTTCAATGCATAAAAGAGCGTTTTCTTAAAAAAGTCGAATAACAATGCATTTTTACGGAGAGTTTGATGGCGCATATCTCCAAGCTGGTGCCATTCTGGAAATTAATTCGAAGTGGATACGCCCAAACTCGCCGGATAAAATTCGTAAAGTGCAATATGTGCCGAAAGTAATTAAGAAGCTCAATGGTGACTACTTTAATTAGTTAATTGAGTGTTTCGATTTCTCGTGCAAGTAATGTGCGCCTCTGAATAATCGAGCTCAATGACTAGAACTATTTTATCTGACGCAGGCGTTTTTTTTTTTTTTTAATTCCGGAAAACTTAAAAATGGGCGCCCCGTAGAACATCATGAACCACCAACTCGCCCGAGACTCCACAATTGCAAAAGTGACTACAACTTGGCTTTTTCCTTTAATGAAATGAATTGCTAATCAGTTCAGCGGAGGCCAAACGACAGCATTTATTAGGTAAAGCTGATGCTTTAACACGAAATCCTCATTAAGTTGCAAGTATACTTGATCACGTACGAGAGTTCAGGGGTGGGCTAGTTGTTTTAGATTGGCCATGGCGATCACAGCAGACGACGTTACAAGATACATATAAACATGGCAGACGCATCCACTATGCTTGCATATCACTTGCGTCGTCGTCTCCACTATTCGCCATAGTCACGGCCAGCATAAACACGTCAACCTTTCTCTATTGCTATCTCCCCGTTTCGGTCAGCTTTTCCCTCCGTTTCCTTACAACTCCCCTCTTGAAGAAAACAAAAGCTGTCTCTATAGTTCACAGCATAGCTTTAACGTGTCAACATTGATGATCAAATCATTTCGTTTGTGATGTAAACGGAACCTGAGAGCTAGTACCCATCGCAAGGACCGGATGTGTAATTGTTCAAGCATTCGCAAGGAGGTATATGAAATTTGAAAGTGAGAAACTTATCATACACCTTCCCGTACTCACCACTGTAGCAACATTATCACCCGAAACGTCGTAGATGTAGTCGCAACAAACATAGTACAAACTTATGAATCGTGCCATGATACATTGCAACGTCGAAATGTTATCGCATTTTCGTAGGGCTAGACATGACATCCGCCTCATTTTTTTTCTATTTCCTGATGCGGTTTTTATCTGTTAACATGAAAATTGAATGTTTTGGAAAAGCTGGCGGTGAATGTTCCCAATACCATCAAATAAGTCACTCAATCACATAGGTTGTAATTACGGCAGCCTGAAATTTGCAGGTGCTAGTTGGAATCATCTAGCGCAAGACAGGATTAGGTGGAGATCACAGAGAGAGGCCTTCGTCCTGCAGTGGACATGAATAGGCTGATGATGATGATTATGATAAATAGATTGTGTGTAAGGACATGGGTGTTTGTCAAAACATATTCCCAGTGACGACGCATCGCGAAGTGTTCTGGAACACTAAATTTGTGAGCCAATAATTCCGAGTAGAAATTTAGTATCTTTTTTTTTTTGGACTGACTTGATTGACTTTTGCCTAATCGCAGCAACTGCAAAACTTGCCGTTTTACAGCAAAGCTGTTTATGGCTAGGCTTCTGTGCATTTCTCGTGTGCGTGGGCAAAGATTTGGGCCTATCCTGGTGATAGTGCAGAAAGGGTCCAAACGCAATGGCACACACCCCTGTGGACTCCGGATGGTGGGCTCCGAGACCTATAACGCGCCCTTGAACTACCCTTGTCACACCTGGGACCCAAAGAGGTCCAAATAAGGGTACCAACAGAGTTTTTTCATTATGCTAGTTACAAACATCATAATGAAAGGGTTACAAAACCAAAATATAACGGGATAGAAGTGTATACAATAAACATACCACGAAAAAATGGCTAAAAACATTAGTTAGTGGTATTAGTAATATAAAAGGGTAAAAAGTATCAGATCTTAGCCCAAAAGGCACCGCCCTCTCTATGTCTACGCACCGCCCTCTCTTTGTCGGCCTTCCAACGACTTGCGCGCCTAGTTTTCTGCCGCTCTCCCGGGGCGGCGGCAACGTCGCACGTGTATATAAGAAAAGGTGCTGTTCTCCATTTTGAATTTCACTTCTCTCGTCCTTATGGGGAGGCCGCATGTAGTGCGCACTACCGGCGACGATTGCATTCTCGTCTCTGTTCCTGGCGTCGCTCTACGCAGGCGCGTTGCTCCTCGGGAGTCCGGACTATACGCGGCCTCCCCAATCTGTGTCACCTCTGCGTCGTCTGCTAAACAGCTACGCTGGTCCTCCACCTTCACGGAGTGGAATGGCTCATGATTTTTATTGCTGCTTCTTTTTTCTCTCTACATTGAATGTGCTAGCAGTTTTTCGAAAATTGCTTTATTGACAGAACGGTTTCATATTACCTCATATTACTGTTCTCAAATGTTTCAAATTTCATTTGAAGCAAATGTGTACTTCGAAGGGTAACCATGAGCGCAACAATTTCCGGCATCTCCAGCTTCATATTGTGAGCCTTCGCGTATTCTGGCAACCTTGCATCGCGCTTGGCGCGTGCAGTGAGCCAGTTTTCATCGCCGCGTTCTGTGCGCGTGCACCATCACTGTAGTTGCTGCCGTGTTCTTTTGCCATAAAACCACAATTTATTATCTTAAACGCTGTGTCCGCGTTGTGCAGTCCTTACATTATAAATAAATCAAATAGAATAAACCTACTTGCTCATATTTAAGTTGTGTATCTGGATTGGGAGCTTCACGGCAAATTTATTCTTTTACGGCGGAATTGAATTCTTTTTTTCTCGCTCAGCGTTCCCCTGGCTTTCATAACGTGCACTTTGTACCTTTGTTTCGGTAAGTCGCCGGATAAAATACCACCGTTCTTAATGACTGCAGAACTTGAGATGATCGCAACTTCGGCTCACTGGCCAGCCGTAATTGACTGCCGTATAGAAAGAAGGCTGCCAGAGAGCAGCGGAGCACAACTACATCGTAAAAGCCAAATTAACACAGCAAACACGCACCCTGATAAGGAAGTTTCGCTGCAGAATGGCGTTCTTAGTTTCAGTAGCAGTGCAAAAAAAAAAAAAAAAAAAAAAAATCGGCACATGTGCATTCTGTATTTAAAGATAAACAACAAGGACACCGCAGCAGTAGGAGCAGTATGTTCGAGTCGCCGCATTGCTTTGCAACGAACCCTTAAAGAAGAAAAAAAAAGAAAAGAAACAAGAGGGCAGTGAGCGCGTTATTTTGCATGGGCGTGCCCCATGCGTCGCACGTGCACGAGTCTTCGGGTTTCAAACACGCGCGCTCGGGGCTCTCGAAGTCGGGAGCCCTCGAAGTTAGCCAGCCGAGACACTGCTCGACAAAGAAAAAGCTGAAAGAAATAACCAGAACACCAGTATACTACACACATACACACACACGGCACAAACTCATACACGCGCACACGTCGAAGCGCACACACGAACGCACACCACATGTGCAAAGAAGCGCGCGCACACGCATTCATAGGCACAGATACGCGCGGTGGTAACCCGTCGTCGTGAGCCGAAACGTCTCTCCTATGCGTTGCGCTTCGCGCGCTCTTGCATCACAAAACAAAAGAAGCGCCAAACACATGCGACGCGGTGAAAGGAGGAAGAAGACGAAGATGCAGCAGTTATGAGCGAGCGGCGCATGGATTGGCCGCTTCCCTCTCGATTGGCTCCTCAGGAGCGGCTTGGGACACCGACTTGGGGGCGGAGTTTGAGCCCCGAGGCTCGTTCTGTTTTGAGTTCCAAAAAGTTGGCGAGTGCGGAGTTCACGCGATTCTTCGAGCGCTTCGCGAGGAGGTCAGATCTGTTTGACGCACTTCCGCGTTCGGTCCCGGTTCGGGTGTTGTTGCTGTTCACCTACCCTTTGCAGACCCGTAATGCTCATGGAGTGACGCGTGAGTATTGCAGGTATATAATAATATTCTTATGAAAATCGGTTTATTTGCCGTTTTTACAATTCTTGACGCAAACGTTAAAGTCAGGGAAATACGGCGCCGTAGTTTTTTCTCAGAAGAAGCCAGCTACGAGTCTGCGGCTAGAAGCCCTAACCGTAGCCATTCACCGGCATTTTGGTTGGCGCACTGGCATCTGCAGGTGATGGAAAGCGCAGGAGCGCCTTTAAACAATGCCGCAGGTCAAAGCAAGTATCGGTACAACGTGTATTGGAGGATTAGGCCAAATCCGCCGCCTTAGCCTCGCCGAGATATCTGAAATGCAGCGCGCAATTTTTGTGAAGATGGTTTTGGCAAAAGGACGCAACCATAACATCGAAGATTCGAATGTTTACGTGAATGTTTGTAACATCAGTGATGTGTGCCGAAATGTCTAAACTTTGAATATTATAAGAATATGAAAGACGTTGATTTTCACTTCGATACTCTTTCTCTCACCATAAGTTCAACAAATGGTCCTTTTCAGGCAGGTGAATGACGCTTACATTTTAGTGCGATGCGTTTGGTCAAGATGAGCAACTGCTGCCCATTTTTGTGATCTGGAAGGAGATTTCCGTGTCAAAGCCGTTTCTTGGGTAGTTGTTCATTCCTGTGTTAGATGTCGGTGCAGTTATTTTGAAAGCTTTGCACCTTGCGATAATCTATGTAGTTCACTCATTTGTAATTCTCCTCATCACGAGTTTTTTTCGGCGCTGCCATCCGCAGTCCAGGACCAGCCGCACAAGTGCTTTTCGGAGCGCAGCCGACCTCGAGCCCGGCTGACCCGGTCCAAGGCGGTCACCGCGATGCACCTCGACCTGTCCCCCTCTCAGGACTGCTGCGTTCGAGACCTGTCCTCCTGCGGCGGCAACGAGCCCATAGCCTCATCCCAAGGTTGTTTCGTGCCGAGCCCCTGCTCTTCGTACACATCGGGCCACTCGGCGTCTGTTCCTCACTCGGCCAGCCCCGAAGACGCCTTCGGCTGCTTCGCCGACTTCCAGGAAGAGGAATTCTTTGCCCAAGACGCCATAGTTGGTGACGTCAAAGACTCGGTGTTCGTAACTGAGAAGCAACCCTTCTGCGAGGACCTAAGCTCATTGGGCCTCTTCGTTCAGCACGACCAAGTGTTCGACGCCGCCAGTCCTGCTGAGGCCCTAGGCAGGAGCGACAACAGCCTCGAGTCTCAGAGGTTCCCTCATCCAGAAGGTGCTGCCGCGAGGGAAGACGTTGGCAGAGCCACTGGCATCGAAGAAGAGTCCCCCGTGGCTGCACTCTTCGAGGCCGACGAACAGCTCAGGATGGCGCCGGACATCGGGTCCAGCTGCTCGGACCTGTCTGCCATGACTAGTTCCTCTCCGACGTTATCCACCTTCACCAGCAACCGCAGCTCGGCTCGCTCTTCGTTCACGAGCCGTCGGAGCAAGAGGTCGCTGTCCATATCTCCGACGTCCACGGACGGCATGGACCTCAACACCATCATCCGCTCGTCGCCCACCTCACTCGTGGCGTACCTCAACGGCAACCGGTGTCCTTCCTCCGCCTCGTCAGCGTCAAGCCTGGCGACGGCGACCGCAGCCTTGGGAGCGTACGGGCACCTGTCGGCTAGGCCCACCAGTCCACGCTGCAACGCGCAGCACCGGATAAGCACGCCTTACTCGCCGACCCTCCTCAAGATGGCCGCCAAAGAAGAACCCGGCTCTCCCTTCGACAACGCCGGTCTCGTCCTGCAGGCAATCGACGAAGTTGACCAGCTGGCCGATTTCAGGGACTACGACTTCCTGGAGCCCGAGGACAACCTGGCCGTCATCAAGCAGCAGGAAGCGGACAGAGTGCTACCTGCGGCGGGCGGTGTCGCCGATGCCGCGAGAGAAGGCGCCGCTGGCCCCGCGTCGAGAGTCGTCGAGTACGGCGAGGCCGTCGTCGACTCTACTCAACCCCTTCCCAGCGTTGCGTCTCTGCTCGTGGACCTGCAGAAGCCGCCGCCGCCTTCGTACGACCAGCACATGGCCCGAAAGCTAGCCTTCCAGAAGATGTACTCCTCGGACAGCAGCCAGCCTTCCAACTACTCGAGCTTCGAGAGCACCGGATCGGCGGACGCGGCCGAGCTCGCGGAGGTCGACTCGACCACGGGCGGCGAGGTCTTACAGCAGCAGCAGCAACACCAACAACAGGCGCGCTCGTACGACTGCCAGTGGATCGAGTGCCGGGCCCTGTTCGACGAGCAGGAGAGCCTGGTGCGTCACATCGAGTCGTGCCACATCGATCAGCGGGTTCGAGATGAGTACACATGCTTCTGGCAGGGCTGCCCGCGCCGCCACCGGCCGTTCAACGCCCGCTACAAGCTCCTCATACACATGCGCGTCCACTCCGGCGAGAAGCCCAATCGGTGCACGGTGAGTAAGTTGCCTGCGGCACCTTATTTTCATTTTCTTTAATCCTACTTTTCCCGCAGGAAGGCTGGCCAGGGTAAATGAGCTTGAGGACAACTGTGAATGTCAATGCTGGGGGGGCTAATCTGAATGCTGAGAAATTTCACCCTGCCATCATGGCGTTTGAGCCAATCAGAAGGCGTAGCTGCTGTGTTAGCCAATGGAACTGACAAGATGGCGAATGGGACAAAGTGGCGGTATCTGACTGCCCAGAATGCCTCACTATAACAAATGTCCAGAATGGCACCTCAGGTCTAAACGTAGAGTACATATGTGAATAATATGACGTGGTGAGCCTATGATATATTAATGAAGGTTCAAGAAACTAACGATATCGCAGTTGTGTTCCTCATAAAGGAACTTTTGCGCTTGAATGACTTCGTATTTGTCTAGGGAATTTTACTCTATGGTGAGCGAAGTTCCTTCCAGTGATAACCGTACTAGACTTCCTTCGAAGCATCACGCTACAATAAGGTCCCTGGCGACCTTCTCGTAAATATACATGTTCACCATGTGGATCCCGCTAATACTGTATTCAGTGGGGGAAACAAGCAATGGACACCTGCTGGAGCTATATGCCGTGCAGTGCAGGAGGCAGCGGCTGAATCGACGAAACTATCGCTTGCGAGACTTCCTTGTGTTCGACCGGTATCTCCGCAGCCATCTCTTTCGTCCTTGAGACTGGAGGGCGACCGGCATCACGCATCCCTGTTGCGCGCTAACATCTTCGTGAATCTTCCATGCTATTGGTTTTAAGCGTTACGTAATGCCGTTTGTCCAGTGACCTCATACAGATCTTGTGCAGTGGCATAGTTCGCGAGGACGTTGTTTCGACCACGTGATCTACATCTTACCCTTCCATATACACAAAGTAATTCCAGGTTACGCTTCTGTCCAAGCGCCAGTATGGCTTTTTTTTTTTAAGAATAGCAGCGGCTTTTTGCTTTTCACGGCCTCTATAAGTGGAACTCCGCTGCCAGAAACCTGTGTGCTATGTCTGAGTAACCTCTTCATGCGCTCTGCGAGCAATTTTGCACGAAAAGATAGTACATCAGAAGCGAGAGAATTAATGAAAATATATCAAACAGGTATCTTGAAACGCATATGATTCAAACTATACTGCAAAATTGATCAGTAATATATGTTAAGTCTTTTAGTAAAACTAGATCAAAGGTATACGGCTGGGTACTTGGTTAGGGTGTCAAGTATATATGTATCCATACATACGATTCCTTTCTTTCGTTGTTTTTCACAGTGTTTTACATCAGGCATATTTTTTGGGACTCCTGGATAGGTAATTTCATGCTAGACGTGAAATGATTGATGTTTTCACATTTGACGTTTCTGTAGGGAGTTCTCGCATGGAGTCCGCATTCTGTAAGCTTGACAAAGCTCAATGGATAATTCAAAGCTCTACATCCGTTCTAGAGCTTTACGCGTTTCACAATTCTGGAGACGCAAGAGATGCGGTGACGCTATATTGTCTACGGACAGACTGGACGTCTGAAGGATCAAATCCGGTGAAGAAGCTGCTGCGTGAAGAGCAGGCGAAAACCTAGCAGGAAATGTTGAATGTAGGCTGCTTCACTGCTTCAGCCTTTCCTGGTAGCCATGCCGCATGAGACGGAGATGACGCTTGTATTTGTCTCCAGCTGACCCAAACTTGCAGCGTGGTTCTTGCTGATTAAGAACACGCCTACCATGCCATGGCAGTGAAGACGCCGCCACCGATGGCCTTACATCTACATCTACATAACCTTGCGCGGGCTGTTCAGTCTGGTCAGTGCGCCTGTAAATACAGCTGTCTATAGCATTTTCCTCTCCTTTTCTACGTAACATTTTAATTGCTAGCCCATACAGGAGCGATTAAAAGTGTAATAGTTGTTGTCGAAATGATACCTTATACTTCTGCGGCTCTCGACACACCGTTGGATAGTTTTGATGTTTGGGAGGTATCATTCGTATTACAGGAAGACGCACGGCGTTGGAACAATAAGAACTGTTGTGGGAAAGTGTGCGCATAAAATTTCAACATAGAACAGACCATCTGCAATGTGTAGACCTAAGCAGGAAAGGTGTACAGTGCTCAGCGATTCAAGCGCGATAATCGGACCGCGTGGCAGCCGGTGCTTTTCACGCCACTGGTCAGCAATCGCTGGGCAAAAGCTCTCGCTTTCATCGTGTACCACAATGCATCATGATGATGATGATGATTTATTGGCATCCCCTTTTGGCGACAAATAGCATGTATACTACACATGTTCTTTATCTCGCATTTTTGTAACCTTTTTCAAAAATTTAGCTTGTACCGCTGCCTATGATTTTAAGAGATCAGGTCGTATCCATCTTTTCCTGCTTTTTTTCCACCAGTACTCTAATCGTCTCTTGCTGATCTCTACGGCTGATCTGTTTATGTTTCCTTCCACTTTAAACCCAAGCGCTTCTGGGAGTTGCACGACTGCATGGGAGGATGTGCTGAGTGGTCTATGGATCTTTACTGCGCTAGTTCCGAAAATATGTTTTCGTCTTAGGCACCGGCTCGACATAAACAGTGCAGTGTGGTGATGACCCTGGTTGAGCAGTAAAGGTGTCCACATGTAGAGATACTTGTGTGCCCATTTATTTCATCCAGCGATTCAAGCGCGATGATCGCACCACGTGGCAGCCAGTGCTTTTGACGCCACTGGTCAGCGCTGGGCAAGCGCTGGGCAAAAGCTCTCGCTTTCATCGTGTACCACAATGCATCAGCTCGGTGTCCCCAGTGCCCTCCTGTGGCGCAAATAGGGCAAACAGCCATGCGCTCCAGGTATCGCGTTTGAATCGCTGATACATGTTACAGGCGTGACACCATCATCTAATAAAACGCAAATAACTGATGTTAATTAACTTTTAACGACTATTTTGGCTTCAGTGTATCAAAATACGAGACAACAAAGAACGCGAGATGTAGCTATCCTGGCGTATCAAGAAAGGCTTGCAAGAGTTCATCAGAGCGAGCACTAGGTTCATTGAACGAAGCGTGTCACGTGCGTTCAAGCACAATAAAAAAAAATATTAAAAAAAAAGAAGGAAAAAAAAAATGTCAGCAACATACGCAGGCTATGAAGCCGCAATGCCGGTGCTACTGAAGATGTAACGTCTTCGGGGTCGTGCACGTCGAACCACCACACATGTGCCGCGTTTTTAATGGTCCCGAAATTCACGCCTCGAGAAGCCGGGAGCCCGAACCTCGCCCATAAAACACTCATCACGGTTTGAGCACGACGCCTGATACGAAGTGGTTCTAGCTTCCCGTATCTCTTTTGCACCGTCATTTTTTTCTAGAACCGGCAGAGTGTAAGAGATCCATAAAAGTGGTGCCGTGTAAATAGAGCCACTGACTCTGCCTAGCTATAGGAACGACCACCGCTCAACGAATACTTTTCTTTCTTTTTAGTAGCTCTTCAAATAGTCCTTTCCCCTCCGTTCGCACTATGTTTTGTCTATTATTCTTTTTGTTGTGCAGCGATTGCGTACGAAGCACGGCTTTCGGGTCCGCTCGGCGCGTCACCCTTCCCAGCATACCAGGCGGCGTGTAGCACCCAGACCCGACGAAGAGTAGCGGTGGGGGCCTGAGCCGCGTCGTATCACCTTACACGTGCGGGGGCGTCATGGCAGCAGCAGCAGGTTCCTAAACAGGGCGAGATGGGGGTAGTGCAGGGTGATGTCGGGGTAGTCGGAGGGGGAGGACAGGCGGGGGTGACGATCCTAGTTCGGGCTCCGTGTTTTTTTCTTTTGCGGTGGGACTCTCACGGACCGAAACGGTGGGAAAGTCTGGAGACCGCAGCGTTCTTGCTTCGCGTGCCTGAGCATGCAGTGTTCTCTCTCTCTCTCTCCTCTCTGACTGCAATGCGTTTTGCATGTGCACGCATGCAAGAGTAGGCTCACCCGCTTTTGGCCGGTTGCTTCCTATATCGCCCCGGCGATGACTCGCCGTCCTCAGAGCCTGGGAACTCGCAGTTCGGAACACATATGGCGTGGCTAACAAGCGGCGTATGAATAGTTTAGGTATGGCGTTTTCGGAGACGACGACGACGACAGTTGAGCGGTGGGAGGCGGGGTTCAACGATGGTCGTGGTTGAAAGGGGTAGTTCAGTCTGCAAGCTGCGGCATGTTTTGACGGCCAGATTGATGGTAGAAACGTTTCCGCATCCTGTGCTCAGCGCGACTCGGGAACAGAGCTATAACTGTAACTGCTTCCGCTTCAGCATCGTAATCGAGGCACACATGTTTAAGGGACCCGCGAACGTCATTAGTGAGCAGACTGATAAAGCCACTTCGCACTTAGGTTGTGTGAAGAAACTTGAAAGTTGATTAAAGAAACTCGCATGGGAGCACGAAAGAGTCGAGAAGAGTTGAAAAAAAAAAGACATTTGTGGTTATGCTGATTTTTTATGTACATATTACAGACCATGGTTAGGTCCAGGCAGAAAACTACGGGCACCTCATGAGAAATTTTCTTTAACGACAATATCGGTTATTGAATAGCAATTCATTCGCTTCGGTCCACTGAGAAGAACGGCTCAAATCAATGTGAAATTTCTGAAGACAGTTCGAGTTTCGGGAAAAATTGGCGGTACTCCAGGAACTGAAATGAAGACTACCTGTTCACTGGTTCGCCGTAACTGTGCATGGGGTTAGCCAAAAGACTAGCGAATGCTTTTTCAACAGCTGTTATAAGCGACTTCAAGGTTTGTTAACAGCGACTTCAAGGCTTTGAACACATGAAAGAACGATTAACTACATGAGCAAACATGCACAGGAACGCATACGAATTGGGACTGTGTTCCTTGCATTTCGTCGACAGTTCCAGAAGTCGCACAGTAACGAGATACGCAGCCTCTAGCCTAAACAAACTGATGCCGGCACAAATAAGTTTCTAGTTGAGTTGGCTGTTCGGACTGTACAGTAACCAACGATCGTAAGACGCCACGAGTGCTAGCAAGTGTCCCAGTCGAAGAGGTTAACCGTGGGAATATGACACACTGTGGACAATACCTGGTGTTTTCAACATCGGCATCCGTGACCGCTACGAATATTCGCGTAAGTCCTCCGATATGTGTACTCCGAGAAAAAAAAAAAAAGAGGTGCTCCCGACAACACCATTTCTATGTAAATTAACCGCATGTTTCAAAGTCCAACTAACATTTTCGATAGTTTTAATCAGTGCTCTTAGAACTTCACTCCGTGAGTTCTCGTGTTACCACACAAAGAACCTTCACTCCGCCACGCGCCCAAGAAGAGAACGCTTACTTATCGCGTTCTCGTAAATATTCACAAAGGCCGTGAGTATCTTGCTTGGGAATGAGATGTTGGCACCAAGGCCTCGCACGTCACAGCAACAGGGAGTCACGATTACGAACGCTGCTGCTGTTTCTGAAATCAACCGGACTAAGCCAACGCCTCCTAGATAGCACAAGGCCGGTGCACTTCGATCCGTGAAATCATGCTACCTTGCCCGACTGCCATAGAATCTAATGGGGACGCTCCCGGGTAGGTCGCGGTGAGTTTGACGCCACCGCTTTCGTCACGCCGGGCTTGGCAATGGAAATCTTGGTCCAGTTAGCATGACGTCATAAAGCAGAGTGCACAGGCCTGCTATCTAGGAGGCGTTGACTAAGCGGTCTTCTGTATACCAGTTCATCTGCATCTGCAACGCGCCTGACCTCTCCTCCCTCCACCATATTCGTTCATCGCCCTTCATATTCGTTCATCGCCCTAGTGGTGAGTAGTTCATCGTGCTCAGTCCTGATTATCATCTCTGCCTTTCCTACATTCCTCTCTGGATACCTCTCTGTGCAGAGTGTCCGTACTCCACAGGACTAAAGCTTTCTGAAAATGTAGTTGGGTATGGATGCAGTGAAGCCCGGGAGAGCAGTGGCCAGTTCTCGCTCCTCTGTTTTGTGTGTATATGAACGCGTATGTCACTCTATCGCAGTTCGACGGCTGCACGAAGGCCTTCTCCCGACTGGAGAACCTCAAGATTCATCTTCGGTCGCACACGGGCGAGCGTCCGTACTCCTGCCAGTTCCCGGGCTGCCCCAAGGCGTTCAGCAACTCCTCGGACCGGGCGAAGCACCAGCGAACCCACCAGGACACGGTGAGCCGTGTTTCGACATTATTGCCTGGTATAGCGTTAACCTTAAGCTTTAACTTTTACTGTTTGGTTAACAGTCACCTTAGAAGTCACACGCTGCGCCGGTGGATTGGGGGCTATGGCGTTTTGACGCAGTGCACGAGGTCGCCGGTTCGAATCGCGGCTGCGGTGGCCGCATTCCGATTGAGATAGGAATGCAAGAACGTACGCCTGTGTGCCGCGCTTTGGGAACAGGTTAAATAACCCAAAATAATCCGGGAGCTGCCCACTACAGAGTCACGCATTGCCCATTGTGCAGCCAGCGGACGTTAAACCCCGCAATTTAGCTTTAATATTTAATTAACTCAACAGAGTCCAAACAACAATCGATGTCAAGAAACGTTAGAACAACTCGTTCACTTTAATTTTTGGCCATAAAGAGCACATTCGTACAACAAATAAAGTGGTAATTCGGTCAAATAAATAAGCATGTTCATTATTTAATGAGTAATGTGTTTTTTAAGCTATCCAGAACTGAAACTTCAATCCAGCTCATCAAAAACGCTACTATGGGTAGGGACCCTACTATGGGCTTTGCGTAAACTCTTCTGCGTGTAAATGAGAATCTTGAGTTGTCAAACTCCGTGTAGAAAAATTATACTTTCGGTTTGTGGGATTAAGGTATTCTTCGATACCAGGAGAAGCTGTTGCGCTGAGAGGCGCGCTAATTCTTTTTGATTTACAGGAAAGAATGCGGCTGAGAAGTCGACGAGCCTTTTTTTTTTTTCGTTTCTTTACGACGATAGTTGTCATATCTCGGGCTATGTTCTGTAGTCGAACTCTAGTATCCTAACTTCTGTCTGTGTTGTGCTGGTTTCTCCAGAAGCCGTACGCTTGCCAAGTTCCTGGCTGCTGCAAGAGGTACACGGACCCCAGCTCGTTACGGAAACACTATAAAAACCATCTATCCAACGAAGATACAGCGAGAAAAAAAGTAAGCACGCAACGCAGTGACGCACAAAATTTTTTTTTATTCCTGAGCAGTTCGAAAGAAGAAGACAGAGAGAATCGGTGTTTAAGCATGACGCTAATACGTGCAGACACGACCCACAATGTTGGAATGAGCGGGCCATTGGATCGTAGCAGACGAGTTATAAGCCCTGATACAAGCAAAAGCTACAATACTAGCCAGCTGTTCTGAACGAAAGTAAAGAAGAAAAAAACATCTGTCGAAAAATTTTAAGGCCGTTTTCGAAACGCATGAGCTGCGTTACGAATTGCCCACGAGCTGCCTAGCGATTTCTTGCTCAGTAAGAATGGTAAACCTTGTAGCAGCTTCGGAAACAAATGCTTTTTTCTCTGTGTGATGTCGATGGTGTATTTGTTACGGCGGCTTTCAATTTTAGTCGCTCTCCAATTACACCAAACGCGGTGTGGACACAACGTTTCGTGCAATCGGAAATTGACTAAACCGTGGTCGTGAATTACGGTTAAGCCGCGACTTGTTACACCGATTGAATTTGATTTAGAAATGATGAAACCTCGAGGGAGATTAGGGAAATGAAAACACCAAACTTCTCAGCGTGAGTAAGGCTTCTAAATAAAACACGATTTTTTTTTTTTTAATCTAGGGACCTTAAGCGTGAGCGCTGTGCCCTGTGGCCGGTCGCGTTGCAGCCGAGCTCACAATGTTGTGATAGCATTAACGAATCGTTACGTTAACGTCTAGGCTTTGCGCAGTATTCACTCGCCGCAGTGTTTGTATTGACTATGGCGTTGCGCCGCAGAAAACGAGGTCGCCGGTTCAACTCCCGGTCGCAGCGACTGCATTACTTACGATGCGATCGGCGTGCAAAACCGCGCTGTCGTAGCTTTAGGTTCAGGTTAAGGTACTCCAAGCGACCAAAATTAATCCGGAAATCCTCCAATCAAGACTTGTCACATATAGGCAAAATGACGCTTTTCCACGTTAAGCGGCATTCGAACAATAATTTATTCGGTCAGTTTATCCGAGACTGAACCAATCAGAGAGTTAACCAATCATTCGAGCAGTTCTTCGGACAGTCGATCAGGTAATACATCAATCAATAAACCCATCAATGGGTCGATTCCCATCGGGTGCATGCGCGGTTATCCTGACCCCGAAGTGATAGATAGACACCAGCTTCGACTGACGGGCTTGCGTACGCGGTTGCACGCAGGCGTAAGACGAATAGCGAATTAGAAAGGTAACCTCACGGTTACCGCCGTTAAGGGATCAACATTGTGGATAAACGAATACTCATCGAATCACGTACACGTTGTTCCACAGATACGCAGCGAGCACGACCCTGACTCCGCGGGCAGCGGCAACACCGGCATGGCCGACAGCTGTCTGGATTCCTGCCTTCAGCCGGCGTATGCGTTACGCGATCGACCCAAGCTGGAACACGCGGACAGCGGTATCGGCCGTTCTCCCGGCGCCAGCTCCGTCAACGAGTGCTGCTACCGACCAGGTGAGGCGCCACTCAGTGCCTGCCGCTGAAGTTCGTTTTTATCTGAATGACAGCTATAGGAGAGCATTCACGGCGTTGAACTCAACTGTCTCTGTAAAGTGAAATTTAGCACGATATTCTAATAGCAACGGTGGACACGGCAACGTGGGCTGATATCTAAGTCTTCATGAAAACAACCCATCTACGTTTGCAAGTTTATGGACTACAGTACACATCAGAGAAGTAGGTAACTTTTTCTGTAGGCCGTGTGTATTCTCCTTATGGACAAAATACGGTGTGGGCTCGTGTAAGGGCCGCACCTTTCTTTATCAATTTTGACGAGGAGCGGCCCTTACACGAGACCGAACATTTCGGTCAAAATGGTGCCGGCGCAGCCAGCGACTGGTGCGCGCCCTGGATTCCCGGATGTACCATTTCATCAGACGTCAATGCGCATCTCTCGCCGTACGCAGCGCACGAAAACTTGCCGATGCGCGCGCGCGGCATCGGTGCACCGAACGCGATTGCTTCCCCGTTGAAAGAATTTCTTTTTTCCAAATTTTGGGCTGCCAAGTTGGGGGTATGGCCCTTACACAGGTGCGGCCCTTGCACGAATGCGAAGAAAACTTCAGAAATGCGAAGAGCCTGTAAGAAAGATGTAGGCGATCCGTGGACGGTGTATATAGTCATCCTTGTAAGGGTCCGGCTTTGAAACATAGAACATGTTGCCCAAGTTCGTTTTAGTTGTTGAACAGCTAAACACAAAATAATTTCTGTTTAGCGAGAAGCGAAACAGCGCACTAATGAACAAAATTATCGTATACGCAGCTTCGTCGCACGCCGCCATGTTGTTCTGGATTGGCTAGGTATTCGTCTTGGCCGGCATTGACTTTGCAACACCTCATAGTAAAAGAAATGACGTTTTTGTTGAGAAAAAATAGATTAAGTTTGTTTTTATTTATAATACCACGTAAAACAATCACTTTTTAGAAGTTTTTTTTCTTTTTTATCTACATATTCAAAAAACGCACTCGTGTCTGTCGCCATGTTTCTTTACGGCGAGTGCACTCCGTTTTCCCGTTTAGCACCGCGTAGCCTAAAGTGTCACTCAAGGTCCCGAAGTGCACTCCCCGTAAGTGCACTTAACTTGCCCGCTTGACAGGGTTGCCCATATAGTCGCGCCATCCCGACTTCCTTGTTATGTGGTATTTATTGCATTTGGTGTAATATGTGCAAGCGCACTGCCACGGAAAGGCATCATTGATTACTGTCACATACCAAGAGTCTGAAAAGGGAAAACGCGCGTCTTTTTGCTTGCTCGTGGCATGACAGGTGGCGCTCTTCTTTCGTGTGCACGCGCTGCAGGTCCAGCGTCGAGGGCGCTCCAACTGAGCCACAGCGACAACGACATCCGCTGCCGCTCGTCACCAAACAGCCGCTACGCCCGCAGTCCGGGACTCTCGGAGGACAAGTGAGTACCGCGTATAGGCCTACATGAAATGAGATCAGTGGTCCGCACACGGCACTGTTCGTACGCTCCCTGTTTCATTTTTTAAAATTATTATTGGCGTTGCCAACATAAGCGAAGTTCTTAGGATAATTGTGTTCTGAGTCGGTATGTAACGCGAATTGCGCTGTCTTCTGGATTGGCCAGTGCACTTTACGATACGGAGGTTGCTTCAGCACCAAACACCCACAACAGGAAATCGTAAACTGTCTAAAGATATTCCGAAGCATCACAAAACGGTTTATGCACATCCTATAGCCCCATAAACCATTATTAAGCATCGTAATTAAGCAACAGGAGATAGAGAAACGTTTTTTGATACGAAATGGTAGAGAGGTCGGCTTGAGGTAGATTCCTCTGACCAATTACTCTGCCATGGGGAAAAGGAAAGAGAGAAAGAGGATCATGATGGGGAACGATGACGACGGACTGAAGATGCAAAACATGCAACAGGCCAGTCTACTCAAAGCCTAGAGTCCAGACCCGTACATTTTTTGAAAGTCAAGTAAGGTCTGACGACGAAGGAAGATGCAAAACATGCAACAGGCCAGTCTACTCAAAGCATAGAGCCCAGACCCGTACATTTCTTTAAAGTCAAGTAAGGTCTGATGACGAAGGAAGGTGCAAAACATGCAACAGGCCAGTCTACTCAAAGCCTAGAGTCCAGACCCGTAGATTTTTTAAAAGTCAAGTAAGGTCTGGATGGCCTGACAACTAGATTTACAGTTACTCCAAGGGCCCAATATAACGTCCTCTGATCGGCTGTCGAGCAACAAAAATCTTATCAAAGGTATGGATAACCGGGGCAAGTTCGATACAGTTGTAGTTTTAAAAACTGCGCACGTAAATGACAGGACAAGCGAAAGAAGACTGACTAGGAAGAGCGCAGGATATTTCAACAGCGTTGTGTGCAAGAATGCAACGAAAATCGGCATGGTATTGCACCGACTCCGGGACTGGCCCACGTACACTGAGGAGGTGCTCTTGACATTTGCAGCTAAGGGTGGCGGTTTCGCGTCGTCTTCTTCAGGGGGCGTTAGGTATCTGGGTCTTGCTCTGTCTTTGCTAAAGTCTTCGCTAGAGTTACTGTATATGCTACCTTTGGTAGCATATACAGTAATTCTAGTCTTCACGCGTGCAGAGCGCGCGGGAGCAGCTGCGGATGAGGATGAAAGCGGGGCGCCCGATCGGGCTCCCATCAACACCTCGCGTTGTGAAAGTGTATCGTGGCATGGGAGTGTCATTCTTTGCATTACTGTGAACGTGCAGCGTCCGATGCTGTACTCGTATACTATATGGTTGCTCAGTGTTGCATATGGCTGTATTAGCACAGTGCAGATAGCGTACAGTGGCTCGACCAATGTAAGTCGTACACGAGTGCACTGTAAACCGGTTTACACACTTAAGTCTGCTAAGTGGTGTAAACCGGCCTATAACTCACACCCTTTCACTCGTAAGAGTGTAAGGAAGTGAGTTAGAGACAGAAAACACCCTTAAAGTACAAATCGTGCTATAGCTCGCACCCTTTCACCCGTAAGAGTGTTAGTTAAAGACAGAAGACACCCTTACGGGTACAAATCGTGCTACAACTCACAACTTTTCACCCGTAAGGGTGTAAATGTGTCGGTTATACAGAAAACACCCTTGCGGGTACAAATCATTCTATATAACTCACCCTTTCACTCGTAAGGGTGTAAGGATGTGAGTCAGAAACAGAAAACACATTTACGGGTAGAAATTGTTCTATTACGCACACCCTATCACGTAAGAGTGAGTTAGAGACAGGAAACACTCTTAAGGGTGTAAGCCAGTTTACAATACGTGTAGGGTGAATACAGGCGCAGTTTTTTTTTTTTTTTTTTTTTTTTTTTTTTACGTAAGAAACCTCTGTTAAGAGTTCTAATAGTCGAATCTACCTTGGCGCAGGCTCCACCCTCAAGGTTACCCGATTCCACTGTTCCGGACGAGTTCATTCACGGAGACCTGCCTTCCCCGCAGCCCCACAACCAGCGTCCTGCTCGAAGTGCCGCGCTCGGACGTTCACTTCACGTCCATAGGGGGTGAGCTCACGTTTTGGCACTTCCTAGCTGCCTCCTGTCTCAACACTGCAATCATGCCGAAGGACAACTCGTTACTGGCTAGGCAACTGAGATTACCACCATCATTACTATCATTACTCCGTATAGCTCTCTTCAAATTTGCTATCGCAATTGATGCTTCGCCTTTCAGGTGAAACTGCGACAACCTTTTTTCTTCCTTTTCGCTTGACGCTTCTTGAAACGCGGCCGATGCGTCTAGGAATCAAAGCTGAGACCGTCGTTCTCAGCAGAACGCCTTTGCAACCGGGCCACCATGGCGATTCGGGGTGATTCTCTCGGGCCGATTTCCTTGAACCGACAGCCTCGGAACACCACGTTCAGTCAGTGTCGTTCAGGGCCCTCTGAGAAGACCACGAAAGGGGGGTGTCCAAAGTTCCACAGTTGTGCTTCATAAGTGCCTACATGCTACATATCGTATGGCCAAATCAAGATGGTGGACCTTGAGCTAGAATTGCGAATAAGGCATCGGTACAGCGTATTAGTGGCTTCATTTCCGGCAACTTGGCTATATAAGGGCAGCTTACATGTGGAGCGAGGAAACGCCCGCCCAATTGAGTTAATTCCGCATATTCTCAGTTCAGCTTTTCCTACACACTATATCGCGCATCGAGGAGTCCTACATGATAGCGGGGACGCTCCGCCACTCGCAGGCCAGCAGTGCTCGTTGGAGGTTCCCGTGCCTCTGCAGCAGCGGACATGCTCGATGGACCAGCCCGACGACGACATCCAGGAGCCCCTGGCCACGCTCAACATGTGCGACCTGCGCGCGCTGGGCCACCTGGGAGACTCTCTCAGCTCGCGAGAGGACTCGGCCGACGAGGCGCCGCCGCTGCCCCTCGACCAGCAACCGCTGCCTCCGTTCGACGCCAGCTTCTACTCGTCGTGCCTGCTCCTCGACGACTTGCCACACTTCGGAGGGTGCGTCTTGATGCTGTGTGTGCGTCGGACAAGGATGATTGCTCCCCCAGTATGATGAAAGGGCACAAATTGTCAAGGCATTACAAATTTCATGTCAAAGAATTAAAGCTTCGCAGTTTAGAAAAAAACATTCGTCCTGGTCGGGGATTCGAAGGCGGGACCAACGCCTTTCCAGGTCGGTCGGTCCCGGGTTCGAATCCCCGTACCAGGACGAATTTTTCATCAAATGCGAAGCTTTCATTCTGAGAAACCCACATGGGTTTCCTTTGCAGCTTCGTGCGACATTTCGGGTGGATGATAATTTTTCTTTATCATGTACTTTCCTTACCCTTTCGGAGTTCCGCAGAACTGATCTGCCTTGTTCCCAGTATAAGTGTGAGCTGAGTGAGTTGGTGCTGGTTGATTTCTTGAACAGCCGAGTTTCTTGCTGGGCGAGTCGGTACGTATTTGAAAGTGAACAGGAAATGAGCGAGAAAAAGAAAGAAAAACACGCATGCTCTAGGGAGGAAGTGAGCAGGATGAGAGCTGGACTTACAACTATATGATTATATTGACGAAAATTCCACAAAATAACTTAGCTCGTCCGCAACACCATTTGAGACAGAAAAGAACAACAACAGTATCTGATTATCAGACAATGTATTTCTTTTCATTTTGAAGCCTTTCTGTGCGGGACTTTCTTCAAGAATAAACGTAGTTGTAAGTCTAGCGCCACACCCTGTCCACTTCTTATATCGCGTACGCGTCTTCTTCGCTGGTCTGCTGCTGAAATTTTGAGCGCGATAAAATGGGCCGTGCTCTGTCTCTTTGCATGAACCGTTTTCTCGCGCTCTTCCTAAGATGTGACTGTTCCCAAACACTAGAAATCTTCCTCCCACCTCTTGTTACTTTCTGGGCAAACATTTAGCAATTTTCTTATAGTATTGACATCGAAGAGCCGCTTCTCGCGTTTTTGCAATCGTACCTTGGCGTACCTCGGAATACTTAATTTCCTAACGCCACTACCACTATCGCGTCGACGACAGCTTGGTGTGGCTTGAGCATTGTAATGTTCACCTGTCGGACGTGTAGCGTAGCGGTTACAACCAGCAGTAGAGGCCGACCGTGGCCCCCGAATTGCAACGGGGCACTGGTCTCGTAACGGGTGGACTCGTAAGCGCATACACACGCCCCCGAGGCCCACGGTGAAGCAGTGCGGCCCGTCTTCGATTTTCATGGCTTTGCCACAGCTGGCTGCGCCAATATTTGCTCAGTTTTTGATGACGGGCAGCACAAATTTTGCACCTTAACAGATCGTGCCATAATCCGAATGGCTTCCAAAATTTATCCGACATCGTATTCTGCAGATACGGCCAGTTACTCTGATTACCGCTGTAAAACCCTCTAGAGAGGTGCCAGTTGAATTAACGTCGCCAAAAGCGCCAAAGAACGCGTGAATCGTCGTAAAAGGCTATCGCTGCTGACAAAACGAAAACGTAAGGCAACATTCGGTGTTGTCGCTAGAGTAATGTATGGAGTTTCAATAAAGTCGCCCTATAGTCGAATCATCTGCTTGTTTCCTGTTTAGCTAGCTCAATAGGTAGAGCGTTGTCTGAAAAGATGGAAATGCCTGTTTCGATACTCGGAACACAATGCAGTTATTTAAATTCAGTGAAACCCTTATACGTTCACCTTTTCCTTTTCTTTTTTTTTTTTTTTGGTTGCGGGTTACTTTCTTTAGATTGATGTCAACGTGCGCACGACCGCTGGGGCCGGAAATCAAACCCTTGCGTTCACAAGGCGAACACCTACAGGGGGAAGGGAAGGGGGAGGGTGACTTTTGCAGATAGCCTATAAATGTGTCTTTGACGCACTCTTCGCCATTGTCACAATGTGTATGCTCAGCTGGCTCTTTCTTTTCTGTTCTCCGTGTTTGCAGGGTGTCTTGAAAACAGCCAAAGTGCCACACGGCGCAACGTGCAAAATCTCCGCGGAAAAACTTGTTCCGCACTCCGTCCAAGGATGTCAACTCTACGCCGTTCGGCCATGCCAACGCAAAGGGGCGAACGCGCATGAAAATGCTGACGTCACTACGGCGACTCTGATTAACCCGGTGAACTGCTATGGCGGAACTGCCTTTTGTGATGTGCTCTGGTGAACAGCTCTGATGGAACTTGTCAGTCCTCGCACTGCAACCCGAAGCCGTGAACTCTGTGGTCGCTTGAGAGGACTCTGAGCTTCACCAGATCAGCTCCGTGTCGTTGTTATTGTTCTTGTAGTTATAAGAGACCGCGTGTGCAGTGAGGAGGCATCGATAGCGTTAATTTTTTTTTGTATACCTCGGCTCAACATGTTCTCTACTCAGCGATAGCATGACTGAAACAGCTACCCTGGAGGTTAGAAACGAAGTGTCCTTCGCTAGCATGCTGCAACACAGATCAGCGACGAAGCCGTCTCAAGCTACCGATACAAGCCTCTCACGTCAATGGCCATCAAGGAAGGCTGGTCAACACATCCCTCTCAATAAAATTGATGATGATATGAATGTAGCCACGTAGTAGAGGTCACACTTCTTGTGGCGAAGATTTCACTAAAGTATGTACTCTATCTGCATGGCATAGGTCGTCGCAGGCTCGGGGTCCTTGTGAACCCCAGCGACGCGCGCTTTGTAACATGAGCTCTCGCTTTCTTTTTCTCGGCCTTTTATTTGCGGTGGAGTGATAGCCGATCGGCGAGCCACCGTACTTCTCCGCAAATAAAACGGACGGTGGAAAGCATTGACGTCACAAGCGCTAGTATACCCGGTGATCCCTCCGGCCACGGCTCGCGCGTTGCAGCTTGCTCTGACCGTGATAGCACGTGCAATCTTAAGTCTGTCTCGCTGTCGAATTGGCGACAACGTTCACAAAGTTCCGAATGCAGCACGCCCTCATAACCACCAGCCACTGTTCCTCCGCGAGGCTGCAAATAGTTCGTACTTCAAACTTTCCCCGTTACCTAAATAAGGCGGTAACGACAAAAATGAAATTATAAGCATGCAATTTTATACGTTTTCTCTCGTCTATTATAGTGAAACGTGCAAGTACGACAAGTACAGGCATATCAATTACGACGCCGTTTAGAAAAAGTCACATGACGATGATTTTGTTTGCTTCCGTGATTGGCTGGCGGAATAACACATCCCCGCGCGGTCCGTGTTCCTTTGTTGCCAACTGCTGTATTTTAAAGCGAAGCTTTGTACCTCTACCAGCCAAGGGTTCTGTCGTGTCCGTCGTTGTAATCAAAAAACGATCCCGACGAACCGCTAACAATTGCAGGTATAGCAGTATAGCTTACTTGAATTCAGGCATTCAGCGTACAACTAAGCACTCGTTTTCGCAAGAAAAACCACAAAAACAAGCTTCAAAGTGATGAGCCAACATGATGGATGATAAGGGCTGCGGGCAAACAACGGAAACAGGCTCGGCGCGGTCCGTAAGATTAGATTGCAGCTGTTGCAAAGCTTATGCAGCTGCTTGAAAGAGGGTTGACGTCATTCGAAACCCTTCCAGCCTAGTAACTGCTTCGGTTCATTTTCTAGACTACCCCACTATGGGGTAGTCTAGTAGTGTATATCACACCGATCATAAAGCAGTAGTGAACATTGTTGTGAAGTAAATAATAATAAAGGCCGTGGTTAAAGTTACGTTGTAGTGTGTGAAATATCAAGTGCGCCGCAGTCACCGTGAGGGTGGCGTAAAAAGCTTCGCTTTCCAACCACCTTCACAGGGTGGATTGGCGGGCAATTTTTTTTTAAAGCTGTATCCTACTATAGAGTGATAATCTAATGAGAGGGGCATATCGGTATGGAAGCCGCCACCGGTCGAAAGCGAAAGAATGCTCAATAAAGTGGCAATACTGATAGCTGCGCCAGGCGCGAACAAGATTGCATGAATTAATACCACAGCCGACCAATATAAGCAAATGAACACCATCTTCGTGCCTTGTTTAACTCATCGCAGATAAACATCCCGGCCACCATAGTATATCGTGCAGCTCCGATAAGAAAGTTCTGAAATTTTCATAGCTCAAAATTCAGGTTAACCGCATTTCTCTTTGCGCGCTCATAGCTGACGCAAGATGAAATTGAAGTTGAATAAATCGCGTAATAAATTTCTTGGGTTACGTGAAGGCATGCCGTCACAATTGGCGAGCCAGAAATCAGCGTAAAATTTCCGGTGTCGGGGCTGGTCACTGCTGTGGCATTGACGCCACATGTCAAATTGCCGTAACACGTACAGCCGCCGGCAGAATTAATTCGACCGATGAGACGAAAACTGAATGCTTTGGAAGGAACACGGATTAAGCTTTAGCACATTCAAGGCAGCCCAACCACAAATGTCGAGCACAGTTCACCGGAGAGGCAGGAAATGCGCTCAAGCGTGTTCGCGTTAAATATGACCACGGCTGCATATTGTTTCAGCTACTCTTTCTTTTTTCTTTTTTCTAACCAAACTAAACCAACTAAACAGCCTCAACGAGCTCATATTCCTAATATCCGCCAGTTTACACGCTTTAGATGCAAACATTTCAAGCTGGAAAGACTGTGTCGCCTTAAAATCCTGCGACTTACAAGGAACACACCTGGGCTATTATTGCGCGCTAACGAGGCGATGTCATCGGCTAGAAAAGAGTCTGTGCGTGTTTGATGGCAAGTGAATCATTAGAGTTATAAAAATCAACCGCGAAAGCGTTTTTCAGCTTTTCCTAGCGAAATTACATTGCCTCCCTCCTTTACACCAATGTATACATAATTTTCTGATAACCGAAGTAACGTAACCATGCTCACGAACACGACTTTCAGCTTGTTAGTGCAAACAAAATTCGGTTCCACTTACCACAGTTGCAGCCACGTCGTCCCCAGAAAGGCGGCGACGGCCTCTGTTACAAGGCACTGCGTATGCGCAGCCGTTTCCTAGCCTGCGTAACCTCAGCAACATAGGTCTCGTGACCCTTCCTTTTTTCTTGAATCATGCTCTCTTCGTTTCTGCTATCGTTATCGCCTATCGTACGCTACACTGTGTACTTCATCGACACGTCCGCCCTATCAGTAATTTGTAGTTCTTATGAGCGTTCGATACTGATGTCGGACTTCATTGAAGCTTGCAATCTTATATTGGATATCTGTTAGCTTCATTCGTGGCACTGTGCTATCAACTTTTTGCCGTTTCTGTCCAGCGGTGACAAGAAAAGAGATAGTGAGTGAATAGGCTTAAAAAAAAGAGAAAAACAAATGACAGGTGAAGCACTTACACCGATAGCAAACAAAAGTTTAAATTCTGGAGTTTTACGTGCCAAAACTACGATCTGATTATGAGGCACGCCGTAGGGGGGGACTTCGGGTTAATTTTGACCACCTGTGGTCCTTCAACGTGCACCGATAGCACAGTACACGGTCGTTCTTGCATTAAGACGAAGCTTTCACTCGGTTGCTAGATAGATATAACTTACTTAGATAGGAATCTAAGTAAAGGGGAAATGAGAAATCGCTTTTTCTTTTGGCAACCACTGCATCAAATTTGATGGGGTTCGTTGAATTAAAAAAAATTCAAATCTAGTAAGTGTTGGTAGCGATTTTTTTATTTAGGCTATCAGTTTTTAATAAATATTATTGAAAATCGCAAATATTCAGAAAACGAAACTATCAAGTTTACAACTCTGTAACTCGGCAATGAAAAATGATACCACAATTCTGTAAATTTAATTTAATAGTACATCGAAAGCGGACAAAATTTACGCATTATACACGGCTCTCAAATAGACCACTAATATTCGAGTATGACTTTTGCAAAACCCTTGTAAACAATGTAACAAATTAGCGTAACATATAAATTGATATATCAAGTTTTTCCACCCGCCGTGGTTGCTTAGTGGCTATGGTGTTGGGCTGCTAAACACGAGGTCGCGGGATCAAATCGCCGCCACGGCGACTGCATTTAGATGGGGGCGAAATGCGGTAAAATATTACACAACGCTAGCTTGCCATTTACTGCTCAGACCAGAGCATGCAACACCAGTTCAGCAGGAATGCTAGTGTGCTTAAAACTGTGCGTGCGCTCAACCCTGCAAGCAGAAGGTATAACGCAGCACTTGCCCCTGCACCGAACTGACAGAGCACAACGCTCCACTTCGCTTCTTCCTCTTTTGCAGTGAAACAGCAGTGACACTGCTCGTATCAGGAGACAATGTGATCCTCAGCACGCAACCCCCTTTGTGGGGAGCGCCCGCCACGCTCTATCACGTGGTATAGGCCTGTCAGCGTAATCCCATCCTATGACGCACTTCCTAATCACTCTTTCCACGAAACACAAAACCTCTTAAAAACGTCTTGAAACGGCTACAAACGACTATAGACGTCTTTGTCTACGACAAGACTGCAAATAGAATTTTTCTAAACATAGCCTAAGCGCCTAAAATATACTATACTCGCGGACAACTTTCTGTGGCAATAAATGGAAAGCTACGGAGACAAAGCGCTCACAAGTGAGAGCGCTTCTGAAAAGAGTCCCGTGTTTAAATCCACGTTAGTATAGGCTGGAGAAGAGAAAACATAAACACCTTATTAGAAACAGTTAAATAATACAGAACACACCACTGAGTGCAAAAGATTTCTTATTTTGCGGTTTTCCCCTTCTGCGTCTCGGCAAGCGCGAAACCGTCGCACGTGGAAGCTGCGTCGATTCAGCGTCTGTTCCGAGCTCAAAATGTCTTGGTCAAGACAGCTACTAGACTTTTGAATTAGCCGCATTTCGATGGGGGCAAAATGCGAAATGGGGGCAAATGCGATTTAGGAGCATGTTAAAGAACCCCAGGTGGTCCAAATTTCCGGAGTCCACTACGGCGTGCCTCATAATCAGATTGTGGTTTTGGCACGTAAAACCCCATAATTTTTTAACTTTTGAATTAGCCGTTCAAGACATCTTTTAGACATCAAATAGCTGCTTCCGTGTATCGTGGGTTACGAGCAGTGGAAGAGGGCTTTCGCCTTGAGGACCAACTCTGGCTGGTAGACCGGACGACGACGGCATCAAGATCCACCAAGGTCCTGGACTGAGGACACCGCCCACTATGCAAATTTCATGGGTTCAAATAAAAGTTTATTCCTCTTCCGCGCATGCATGGGACAACACTACAACGCCGGTGGCAGCAACGACTCCGTGAATACGACTCCTGGGTCTGTATTATTATTGCTGTTGCTTTCAATCGGGTAACGACGTCAAGCTTATTCAGTGAATTTTAAAGGGCCAATTTGTGTCGGCATGAATAGTTGAAGCACGAAAAAAATTGGCAGTCATTGAAGTGTCCCTACGTGATTTGAATGCGAAAGCATTCTGATTTGTGACGTGCCACGACGTCATACATTAGCATCTTGAAATCAGTTTCACTTCCATTCACCACGTTACCATGATACGGGACGTCATACATTGTCACGTGTCCTTCACAACTCTACGTTAATCCACCTTGCTCCCATTTGTACCAATCTTATTCCACTTTAATGCACTCTAATCAACCTGAATACACCTTGCTCTAATTTGTATTAACCTCAATTCACTTTCATCCACTTTGCTCTAAATTGTACCAACCTTATTTCACCTAACTCCACTCTAATCCACCTTAATCCTCTTTAATTCACATTCATCCACTTTACTTCACCTTAATTCACTTTACTCCTCGCCTTACTCTAACTTGTAACTTTAATTCTTTGTAATTCACTTTATTGCGCCCCTAATTCACATTGACTACTCATAACTACTCCTAATTAACGTTATACTATCTTCTGAATTACTACTGACGTCATACAAGACACTGATGGCGTCACATAATGCGGTAATAATCATCTTCGATATCACTCGTTGCCTACAACGCCGGCTTTTCTGTCTCGTGAGACATACAATGCTTTCGCATGAAATTTTGAGGCACCCTTGAAAGCTTTGGCACGCAGCATAGGGCCTGTAATAGCATCACGCAAGCTTCTCATCACTCGCCGCGCGGGAGCCGTCAGCGAGACCGCACGACTGCGGTGGCGGCGCCGATGGCGTGAATGCGCCTCCAGCGCCAGTGTAATTGCTATGGCAATAAACAAATATCACATCATTTTCAGACATGTAGTTTAAATAGGCGCCATCTCGTGTAAAATTATTGCGTGCTCACAGTGCATATTATACCGTCACAGTAACGGCGCAAAAGAGCTTCAAAAAGCGCGCGGCGTCACGTGGAGGCTGTTGTCCAATAGAAGAGAGGATAGGGAGGGCCGCGAGGTGCAGGAAAAGGAAATAAGGCGAGAGTCGGCTTGAGCGCGGGAAACTTCAAAATTATGCCGCTACTTGCCTCATCTGTATCGTCCAAAATGCTCAAAGTCGGCCGAAAAAATTTTCCCACGGTCTGTGTTGTTGGGAAGCCAACTTGTCGTCACATCTTGTGTTGTGGGAAAGCCGACATGGAGCGCCGGCGTACCGGCGCCGCCGTTCAGGGTGGTCGCTCGTCTCGATTAAGTGACCGCAATCGCGCGGAGACGTCTGAAAGATAGTTGGTTAATGTGCGTTAATTACCACAAGACGATGACTGGTTGCCGCTTTCCTTTGTGCGAGGTAAGCATTACATTTCGCAGATAGGGCATTGGATAACGGGGAACTGTTATAAACATTTTAATGCTGTCTTTAACAAATGTATTTTTGAATAAAAATTGAATTGAAAAAGAAAGAAAAAAATTGCTTCTTGCTACTACATTTCCTTTTCCGTACCACTCACTGCGCTTTACGGCGGATCGTCTTCATATTGGCCGTCACACATTTTTCTTCTTTTTTATTTGTTCTCTCTTTTGTTTGTAAACTGACGATTACGGGACACGTTCGGGTCGATACCACACACAAGGAGTCACAGCGGCCTTCCACTATCATGCGCTTGAATTAACAGGCGTAACAAACACAGGTAAAAGCAAGGCCGTCAACATCTTCAACGGTGACACTGCTACCGTCAGGAACCGTGCGTCGGCTTCACCGCAACGCAGGACTCTCCAGGAAGTTGGCTTCCCAACTACACAGACCGTGGGAAAATTTTTTCGGCTGGCTTTGTGACATTTGGAAGGAAAATAAGTGAAGTAGCGCCAGCTTTTTGAAGTTTGCTGCCAACGTGCAGGCTCTCCGCCCTTTCTTCTTTATACTTGATACAGTTAGTGCAGAAAGAAAGTAGGTCACTACAGTTGCCGCAACAAGTATACCATACAGTCGGCCGTACCATACAGTCCGTGCAGAAAGAAAGCAGGCCACTACAGTTGTCGCGACAAGTATGCCATACAGTCGGCCACAACATACAGTCGGTGCAGAAAGAAAGTTGATCACTACAGCTGCCGCGATAAGTATACCATACAGTCGGTGAAGAAATAAAGCAGGCCACTACAGTTGCCACAACAAATAACTATATCATAACGTTAATGTAGAAAGAAAGTATGCAACGACAGTTGCCGCAGCAAGTATACAATACAGCCTGTCATAGTATGCAGTCGGTGCAGAAATAAACCAGGCTACTACAGTTGCCGCAACAAGTAATTTAGGGTAATTAAGCAAGTAGTTAATTAGGACTAATGGAGCTGGGCAGGCCATGTAATGCGTAGGATGGATAACCGGTGGACCATTAGAGTGGCAGAATGGATATCAAGAGAAGCGCAGTCGAGGATGGCAGAAAACTAGGTGGGGTGATGAAGTTAGGAAATTTGCAGGCGCAAGTTAATTGGAATCAGCTAGCGCAAGAAAGGGGTAATTGGAGATCACAGGGAGAGGCCTCCGTCCTGCAGTGGACATATATAGGTATAGGCTGATGATGATGATGACGATGAATAATAATTAAGGTTAGATAATATTATTTATACATAATTTAGATTGGTTAACATTAAATTAAATAAGGCAAATATTTTCAATTAAGGGCAATTGAATGACGATGAATTGAGGGTAATGAGGCCTACCATGTAGTGTAAATAGGCCTCATCTCGTGTAAAATTATCGCGTGCTCACAGTGTCACAGTAATGGCGCAAAAGAGCTTCAAAAAGCGCGCGGCGTCACGTGGAGGCTATCGTCCAATAGAAGAGAGGATAAGGAGGGCCGCGAGGTGCAGGAAAAGGAAATAAGGCGAGAGTCGGCGTGAGCGTGAGGGCGGGAAACTTCAAAATTATGCCGCTACATGCCTCAGCTGTATCGTCCAAAACGCTCAAAGCCGGCCAAAAAAATTTTCCCACGGTCTGTGTTGTTGAGAAGCCAACTTGTCGTCACATCTTGTGCTGTGGGAAAGCCGACATGGAGCGCCGGCGTACCGGCGCCGCCGTTCAGGGTGGTCGCTCGTCTCGATTAAGTTACCGCAATCGCGCGGAGACGTCTGAAAGATAGTTGGTTAATGTGCGTTAATTACCACAAGACGATGACTGGTTGCCGCTTTCCTTTGTGCGAGGTAAGCATTACATTTCGCAGATAGGGCGGAGGATAACGGGGAACGGTTATAAACATTTAAATGCTGTCTTTAACAAATGTATTTTTGAATAAAAATTGAATTGAAAAAGAAAGAAAAAAATTGCTTCTTGCTACTACATTTCCTTTTCCGTACCACTCACTGCGCTTTACGGCGGATCGTCTTCAGATTGGCCGTCACACATTTTTTTTCTTTTTATTTGTTCTCTCTTTTGTTTGTAAACTGACGATTACGGGACACGTTCGGGTCGATACCACACACAAGGAGTCACAGCGGCCTTCCACTATCATGCGCATTGAATTAACAGGCGTAACAAACACAGGTAAAAGCAAGGCCGTCACCATCTTCAACGGCGACACTGCTACCGTCGGGAACCGTGCGTCGGCTTCACCGCAACGCAGGACTCTCCAGGAAGTTGGCTTCCCAACTACACAGACCGTGGGAAAATTTTTTTGGCTGGCTTTGTGACTTTTGGAAGGAAAATAAGTGAAGTAGCGCCAGCTTTTTGAAGTTTGCTGCTACTGTGCAGGCTCTCCGCCCTTTCTTCTTTATACTTGATACAGTTAGTGTAGAAAGAAAGGAGGTCACTACAGTTGCCGCAACAAGTATACCATACAGTCGGCCGTACCATACAGTCCGTGCAGAAAGAAAGCAGGCCACTACAGTTGTCGCGACAAGTATGCCATACAGTCGGCCACAACATACAGTCGGTGCAGAAAGAAAGTTGATCACTACAGCTCCCGCGATAAGTATACCATACAGTCGGTGAAGAAATAAAGCAGGCCACTACAGTTGCCACAACAAATAACTATAACATAATGTTAATGTAGAAAGAAAGTATGCAACTACAGTTGCCGCAGCAAGTATACAATACAGCCTGTCATACTATGCAGTCGGTGCAGAAATAAACCAGGCTACTACAGTTGCCGCAACAAGTAAATTAGGCTAATTAAGTAAGTAGTTAATTAGGAATAATCAAGATTAATTAAGGCTAGGTAATAATTATACTTAATTTCGATTGGTTAAGATTAAATTAAATAAGGCAGCACATTATCAATTAAGGGTAATTGAATGACGATGAATTGAGGGTAAATAAGAATTGTTAGGCCAGTTAAGATTATTTAGAGTAAATTAATTAACCTAATCATGAACAATTGTGGTTAAGGTTATTATGCCGAGTCAAGGTTAATTATAGATATTTAAGAATTATCATGCCTAATGTTGATTTATTAACATTACATTGATTAAGGTTAATTAGAATTAAATATGGATAATTAAGATGGCTTAAGCCTAATTGGGATTAATTGCATAGTAATCGCTTCTAACTATAATCAGCAAAGGCTTTGGCTCCATGTGCGTGGCGGTTTCCCACCGGTTGTGCCTTAATTTAGCACAGGTGTAAAAACAGATAGATTGCAAAACACCAGATAAACACAGGATAAAACAACATAAACGCAAAGAAAACAGAAGGGAAACACGGCCGAATCACTGCTCCGCACTTCACCAGCTTTCACGTTGTGAGGAACTGCATTACCACCCAGTTTTTTCTTTATATATATATATATATATATATATATATATATATATATATATATATATATATATATATATATATATTGTTCATGGCCATCCTACGAGTGGGGGCTCTCCCTTTTTGGGCCAAATATAAGGGGTTTTTAGATTGTAGTGCAACCTGTTGGCGAATAAATAAACTACTTATTGGTATTTTCTTTTTGCAACTGTCCTGCGTTTCCCAATTATGCCGATCAGAGGCCGCGTAGTGTAATATTCAACACGATTAGGGTCAATAATACGGTGTTTGCTGATCTTAGAGTTACCTGTTGGCAAATAAATTTTTTATATTCTTACAACTCAATGGTATAGCTGGCCAAATCTTTAGCTAGCATTTGTAAATTCATTTTTTTTTCTGCTTTCCAGTGCGTTGCAATGTAACGAACTTGCGAAGCGGTTGAGGTTAACTAATCCTCAGAAATCTCGTGAGGATAGCATAGACATTTAGCAAGTCGCCGCTCGCGCACACTAGTTAAAGATTTGGGTGGCTGTACGTATTTACAGCCATGCAAGTTGTGAAACTCCCATAGGTCACGTAGTAACATTGACCACGGTTGTAGATCAATACCACAGGTGGTGATGATTTATAGGCATGCCCTTTGAAACTGGGCAGTGACATATACTAGTCACCTAACCCCTTTCAGTTTGCCGACTGTAGTGCTACCTGTTGGTCATCAAATAAACTAGTTATTTATATATATTTCTTGCAACTGAATCGTAGCGTTTAATAATGCGAGTTTGGAAATTTCCCAGGCCACATGTTTCAACACTGAACGGCGGGCAAGTACTACGGAGTTTGTTGATTGTAGCGCTACCTGTTGGGCAAAAAAAAAAAATTTTTTTTTGCACCACAATTTTACGATTTTCAGTCATAAGAACTGCGAAACTGCCACAGGCCGCACGCTTCAACATTTTGTAGCTTGTACCGTTGGTACTGTTCGCAAGTTAGATAGCAAATTAGCACTGTTCGGAGAGGAATTCTCTTTCAGTAAGCCTGCGAAGTTGAAATAATCGTCCGCGTACCTCTCGTTGTTCGCCTCGATGGAGGTCGGGCTTCGAACTGCTCGAATGCATCAGCCACCAAGCTCAAATTTTATGAGGTAACTAACACAGATTCCTTAAGCCGATAATTGCACAAAACACTTATCTACAGGTTACCAGTCTGGACACTGAAAAGGTAATCATAACATAATAGTTACTTATATTGCACTAATTATTTAAAAAGAAAATTGTGCAGCTAGAAAAAAAAAACACCCTATAATTAAATTTACAACTCTGCAACTATGAAATGAAAGTAGATATCACAACATTGTGAACTCCGTCCCTGATTATGCCCAAAGCTAACAAAATTATGTTTTAAAGAAATCTTCATTTATTCTACGAGTGCCATCATCATCAATAGCTAGAATTTGACATACTCTGTTGAATCAACAAACTTCGTTGAAACACGTTCTACAGTAGCATATTAAGGGCATTTTTAAATTGAACCCGTTATTTGGCATGAAAAATACGGGTTGTTTGTGAGCAAGAACCTACCTATTTAAGAGTGCTCCGCAATGGTTGTTGCTGTGGTGACCAGCCTTTCCACCTACCTTTAGCTCTCTGGCCAGTCTCCAGCGGTGAAGAAAACAGGAGACCACAGGTTTCACTATGAATATTATTTAATATACTCCTTGTATTTATGCCTGCATAATGAAATACTGTACAATAGACTGCTACAGATTATTTACAATCCACACACACAAGAGCGCTATGCTTCATCATCAGAGGAGTCATCGAAGTACGCATCAGAAACCAAGGAGATTGTCCTTTCTGAAGACGGTGATTGGGGCGAAGATGGTGCCTTGTCTTCTTCTTCTGCACGTTTCCTGACGAGGTCCTTTTGCAGTGGCATTGACGTCCCGCAATCAAGCTCCAACTTCGTGGAATTGTGGCCTTGCGCTGTGAAAGACTGTTTTGTAGAGCTAGAGTTCGGTGCTTGCGATGCAAACAGCGGCCGGATGGCTATTTCTGTTCTTTTCAGCTTCTGCCTTTCGTCAGAGGCTGCAAAAGGTGTGAAGACACTCGAAGTGAATTTCAAGTTCTGTACCAAAACTTGTACTCATATAAGAATGGAAACTCTTTGTGAAAAGAAATTAGAATGCCAAGTTTCCAACTATGCAAATTCACAACAAAACATTTGGGCAGAAATCATCTCAGGATAATTCTTGACGTTAATGCAATTAACAATGAAGCAATGTAGTAACACACCATATTGCCACGGCCGAAACGCATAAGGTGTGCACTGCAGCCATGCCTTTTACGCTATTCTGTTTCACACTTTTCGTGCTTCATCAATGGTCAGAGCGATGCTCCGCATGCATCATCAACTGGATCAGCTGGCCATGAACGGTGGATGACAAGAGTGGCAAAGACTAGAGTGGAAGGCATTGCTACAAGATCGCGGCCTGTCTCTCGACCATTGTCATGCTGTCACTACAGATAGACAAAAGCACAGTCAATGCACGCACTGAATTCTCATCGGCGACTATGAAATTGACTAGCCTCAGCTAATTCGGTTTCAAGGAAGCACTGGTGACATGGCCAATGAACATTCTGGTGATGAATTGAACATTGATGAATTGAACAGAGTTGTGCCCATACACAAGAAAGGTGATCGGGCTTTATTGCAAAATTACCGTCCAATATCGCTTACATCATCATGCTGTAAGCTAATCGAACACATTATTGCCAATCAGATAAATGAATTTTTAGCCGAACACTCAGTCCTCTCTAATTACCAACATGGGTTTAGAAAAGGCTACTCAACAACTACACAATTAGTTACAGTAATACATTCACTTGCTTCGTGCCTGGATAAGAACGGTCAGATCGATGCAATATTTCTAGATTTCAGCAAAGCTTTCGATAGAGTTCCACATGACAAACTAATAGTAAAGCTCAGACGCATTAAACTACCGGAAATTTTAGTTATATGGATAACGCACTATTTAACCAATCGCTATCAATTTGTAGCCATTAATGAGCGGCAATCAGGCTATCTTCCGGTTGGCTCCGGGGTCCCCCAAGGGAGTGTGCTGGGACCATTACTGTTTGTACTGTATATAAATGATATAACCACTGTAATTGATCCTAACGTGCAAATCAGATTGTTTGCTGATGATTGTGTGCTTTTTCAAGAAATAACCTCATCTACCGATCAGAACCATCTTAATACCGCTCTTTCTAACATTTTTGAATGGTGTGAAACATGGGATATGAAACTTAATACTGATAAAACCGTCTTTCTTCGCTTCTCTCGGCAAAAAGCTCCGCTCTCTTTTGCGTACACGCTAGGCACGGCACCGTTGCGGGAAGAGACTAAATATAAGTACTTAGGCGTTACACTTACTAATACTTTATCTTGGAATTTACATATAGATAACATTTGCTCTTCTGCGTTCCGTAAATTATATTTTTTAAGACATAAGCTTAAAAACTCACCCCCGAGTGTAAAATTACTTGCATACAATTCAATAATTAGACCTAAACTTGAATATGCATGCGTTGTTTGGGACCCGTTTACTAAACACAATATTTCCCGCCTCGAAAAGGTACAGAGGAAGGCTGTACGGTTTATTTACTCGAAATTTTCCCCGTATGACTCACCCTCTGAAATAATGCAGGCTAATGGAATTCAATGTCTCGAACAAAGAAGGAAAGCGTTACGTTTACAATTTCTTTTCTTGCTGTGGAATCGGCACCTAGCAATCAATCCATCACCCTATCTATCATCTTCTACATCAAGGCATACTCGCCACCGTCATCCTACTTCACTGACACCCTGTTTTGCACGAACAGATTTATTCAAGTTTTCATTTTTTCCTCGCACTGTAACTGATTGGAATGATTCTAACGAAAAAAAGAAAGCCGGCAGATCCAACACCCTGTGGGAATCGATGTTATGCGAAGCAGTGTGCGGGAAGTCGACCAAGTTAACGAAACAACCACGAGAGCACCAAGGCGTAGGCAGCTGTCTTCATGTCATGACCTATCATTTATATTCATCATACACTCTTGTCATACTATGCCAATTTTGGTACATACCAAGTTAACGAAACGACCATGATAGCACCACGACGTAGGCGGCTGTTTCATGACCTACATGACACACTTGTCATGACCTATCATTTATGTTCGTCATACACTCTTGTCATACTATGCCAATTTTGGTACATACCAAGTTAATGAAACGACCATGAGAGCACCAAGACGTAGGTGGATGGACGGACGGACGACGGACGGACGGACGGATAGATGGATAGATACGGTCAAACTCGCAAATGTTTGCCACGTAATGCTTCGCATTTTAAATGTTGCTATTTCTGCTCGACTCAGTGGAAAAATTGACATACGGTCATGCAGACGTAGTCCGAATTTCGCACGGTGCGCTGCAAAGGTGCTTGAAATTTCAGTTGTCTTTATACATTATGTCTATAGGGTGTCGCAGAGCTGTCCGAATAATCAAGCACGTTCAAATTATGGTTGATGGCTATATATGTGACGCAGATTCGATTCCACCGGGCACTGGACACCTTTTTTTATCTCATTGAATAAGAGCACATACCTACCCCGGTGACCCAAGTTGGAGTCAAGCAGGTTCACTGAAGAGCAGCACATACCAAATATCGCATTACCAGTGACCGAAGTTGGCCCGACGATTGGTTTCGAACTTGTATCCCCCAGCACAACAACCTGATGCTCTACCCATTAGACCATGGAGACCCAGTGCACGAAGTTGTTGTAAAAGAGGTCAGGACCTCGGACCGATTTGAATGAAACATTTTTCACTTGAGAGAGAGAAGGATAAATTTTAGCGACTGTAGGACACCGAATTTTCGATGCTGAGCCTGGAATTCTTTTATAAATATTGCTGAAAATTGCTAAGTTAGAAAAAAGAAATAGAAGCACATACAAATCCATAATACTGCACCAGAAACAAATATCGCAGTTCTGTGAGCAGCATACGTTAGAGCATCTAAAGCGGACAAATCTGATATATGAATTTACAGCTTACATGAATTTGTTACTATTACAGGGGTTGTGCAAAACTACTGAAGAATTGGTGCTATATTTTAAAGGGGTGTGTAATATATCAATTTTGGCTGCTTTAGATGCGTTATTGCATGCAGTTTATAGAACTGTGATAACTTGATAGGTAGTTATAGAGTTGTACACTTGATAGTTTCGTGTTCTTTTTTTTTTAATTAGCAATTTTCAGCAAATTTAATTTAAAAATCGACTGCCTAAATAAAGCCACTTCCTACCATCACTAGAGTTTGACTGTCTCTTTTAAATGCAACAAACTTCATCAAAATCGGTGCAGTGGTTACCGAGAAAAACTTGTAGCTATGATTACTTTGTTGCTATGGCAATCCCATGTCAAACATTAACGTACAAAAGCCCAGTGAGGCTTAGAGAGCTGACATTGCAGTTAATATTAAGAGAACAGATAACTAGTAGTCTGTTAGAGAGGGCTAAGTTACCCAACAGCAAATGTGCAAGCTTTGTGCAAGACACAAAGGCCCATTTCCGCCACAGTAAACCTTGCCGAATGTCAAAAGGATGCTTTGCGCATGTGACCCCTACATGCACGAAGACAACTAAAACTGAAGAAGCCTGAATGCCAAATGTGGTTTCTGGTGAAATGAATGCTTTTCGGAATTTTCTTCTCAGGCCGTACGAAAGCATTTTGTGCAGGCACAAACTGCTCGTGGATGGAAATCTACCACTTTGTGCACTGACCTGTAATTTTACTGGTACAAGGCAAGAAAAAAAAAATGAAGATAGTGCTTCTAACATTACGGACGAGAGAAGGGAAAAGGCTCAGATTGGAGCCTTGACAAAAGGCCTTGTTTTGGTCAAGATCTTGGCAAAGAACAATAAAAGTTCTGCCGTCCAAATGTACGCATCAGATATGAAATGCACTCTTGTTCTCTTAAACTACCTACAAGTAATGGTGGTGTTTTCTTGAGGTTCTGTATGACAAACATCCATTCTTGCTAAATTTTAGCGTTGAAGCATAAGCATTTCCCATCTAAAATGTCGCGTGGAGGCTGCCTCTATCTACACTATCCGAACTAATTCCAACACAATAAAATAATTACATTGCAGTTGTTCTTCTAGCGCTCAATGGTAAGCACAGAAACAGCTAAGAATCAAAGAGGTCGCCATACTTTGCGTGGGCATCAATGTGAGCAGCTTGGCAATGCGGCTGTCCTCCGGCGTCTCCGGCATGAGATTTATGTGCAGCGACGACTTCTTCAGGAGTGCTCTGTCCTTCTCGGCTTGGACGTGCAGGTCTTTTTTCTTGTTCTGTTGCAAATGCGTCAAGAAAGATAAGATAGAAAGCCATCAGCAAAGTGGTTGTACTTGAAACACTTTCAGCACCAAAAATAGCAAAAATTTAATTTATAGTTTTATATGCCGTAACCACAATCTGACTATGAGGCACATCGTAGTGGGGCACTCCGAATTGATTCTGACCACTTGGGGCACTTAACGTGTATGCAATGAACGAGCATTTTTGTATTTCGCGCTCATTGGAATGTGACCACTGCAGCTGGAGGCGAATCCGCAGCCTCGTGAGCTTAGCAGCAAAAAGCCATCAAGGCCACCGAGGCACATTTAAGCCACTGAGGCGGCTTGGCCACAAGTATTTCCAGAAGTGATAGAACAGTCACTCGACCTTTCGGCTCAGGTCTTGGCCCTGGCAAAAGGCTGACTTGACACAAAATGTTCAACATACCGTACATCTATATAAGTATGGTCTCAATTAACTGAAACAATCAATAAGTATAGCAGAGCTGGTTTTATGCACATAAATGAGGCATTTGAGATAAAAATGACCAAATCACCGTATTTCTTGTGCGTGTAACCCGCAGCAAAAATTTAGCAGTAAACTCAGGGAGCGAATTAGTAGTATGTGCAAACTTCCCCGGCTTCACGTCAGTGCCAAATGTGCTGCCGTGAAGCCACACGTCAAGGCAAAGATCTCTGCCATTTAAAGTTTAATTATCTGCTGGGAACCCCACCCCAGCATATTGAAGCTCCCTTTGCCTTTTTCATGGTTGCTCTTCTTTTTAGACCACCATTTCGCGTTTTCACTGTGTTAGTAGTTGGCAAATAGTGCAAGCGGTGCCGGCGACCCAGAACTCGGATCACAAGAGCTGCGCTCGATGGCAGTCATTTACAGCCTAGCAAAAGGTTATCAGCGTCGCCGAAGGGGTGGAGAATAGAGCCACTGACCGAAGATATGACGTGAAAGAGTCGTGCAGGATTCGAGCGATATTTTGTGCACTTATTTCTGTGGGTTATAGGCACATATTTCTTTTCTTTTTGGGTCGTCTTTATTGAGGGTGCAAGTTACATGCAGAAAAACATGGCAGTTTCTTTAGTCTTAGAATGGCTTTCTCCGTGCGTGTATTGTGGTGAAAGGCCACTTTTATCATTTCAACTTGCAAGAGGCATTGCGCATTCAACGCACTGCAAGACAGCGAGAATAGAAAATGGCAACAAGCCCATGTCAGCCATGTCTTTTTGTCCACATTCTTTAAATTTAAAACTGCCCCCAAAAGTGACCACAATTTAACTTCTCCCTCAAAATGCAACAAATTCAATTGAAATCAGTTAAGCAGTGACTAAAAGTAAGAGGATTTCTGTGGAATTTTAATGACTCATCAATTAACAGACTAAACCGAATACAGTGCAAGGGCTATAGCATACGCTTAGTGGAGGGCTATGGTCTAATTTTGAACACCTGATCATTTTTACAGCGTTTGAAAATCTTGGTATACATGAGTATTTTTGTGTTTCCATACGGAAAGGGTTAAAGCCTGACGAATGTAGGAAGTACATTTTTATATTTAGGCTAATAATTTCTGTAGAGAATTCCTGAAAATTAAAAAGAAAAGTCATGTATGAAGTTGATAACTCTGCGACTCAGCAATTAAAAAAAAGGAAAAAAAAAAAGATATCGCAATTCTGTAAACTGCATCTATTTAAACATCTCATGTAGATGAAACTGATGTATAATAAACCACTCCAGATAAACGCCCGATTTGTGAGTAAACCTTTGCAAAATCCGATAAACAATGTTTCTTCAAAAGCACAAAGCTCAAATTCAGCACGTCATACCACCCACAGACTCATGGCTTCACGGAGCGACCCAACCAGACCATCACCGACATGGTTTCGAAGTAGGTTGTGGCCAACCACCATGACTAGGATCTTCATTTAGCATATGTAACGTTCGCGTTGTAGTGGGCGTTGATGCCCGCAGATTGTGATAATTTTTATTTGTGTGCGCATACCAATTCATAAGCTGGTGGCGCACGGCACATACGCTGCCAACATGCCTCACATTATCACCGGCGCGCCGCGGGAGATACGCAGCCAACACGCCCCTTTGTGTTATCGTTTTCGCATGTTTTTCTTGGCAAATAAACTAGTTTTTGTACCAAACTTCAAGGAGTGTAGTCGTCTTCTTTTCGCTCCTGCTTGGGGCGAGTACGCTACAGCGTATAATTCATCACGTCAAGACACTGCCGGCTATTCAGCATTTTATCTCCTATACGGCCAAGAACCCGTGTTGCCCTTGGACACCTTGCAGCCCTCGCTCGCTAGTTCTGCCAATGAATACGCCTGCGACGGGATTGCACGCGCCGACCACGTGCGGCAGATAGCCCGCACCCGTCTATAGGCCTCACAGGAGTATCAGAGACTCCTTTATGGTTGCCACCATTGCGACGTGCACTTTCCTCCGGGCTCTCTCGTGCTTCTCTGGTCACCCATCCACCGTGTGGGCCTTTCCAGAAAGCTGCTGTCGCGTTACACTGGTCCATACTTTGTGGTGCGACACGTGACAGATGTCATGTATGAAATCATCCCTGCCAACCCCTCAGCGTCGTCAGCAGAAAGTGACATCGCTCATGTATTGAGACTAAAGACCTATCACACACCTTTCACCACGGATGTGTAACTTAAAAGCACCAGGACGGTGTTTCTACTGCCGGGGGTGATGATACGGAACAGCCGCCACAGTGTGGCTGCACTGAAGAGGAGGAAGACGACGTGTTCCCAACTGCTATAGGTTCGCTATCTTGGCCACCATTGGCCTACATGTAAATACATTGTAAATAGCCTTGTGCATCAGCCACACACAACATTTTTGGTGGAGGCACGGGGTTCTAGCACGTGAGAGAAGTTTTTCGTCAGATAAGTTTACCGCATAGGCCAACGCGACGTGATGGCAACCACAGCAAGACGAGCGATTCTGGAGGGAAGTTCACCTCCCGGTGTCGGCAGTCATAAAGAGATTTTTGATTGACCTGCGAAGCCGATAAGCGATCACGGGCAACCTGGCGGGCATTGTCAGCACGAGCAAGAGCATCACGAGCATAGGCAGTGGATGTGTCTGCGTGAGGATGGAGTTTGGTGCCCATGGGCAATGGTGGATCGTAGCCAAACAGTAGATAGGTAAGTAGCCAGCTGTGGCCAAGTCTCGGTGCTCGTTGTGAAGCACAAACATGCATAGGAAAGGTCAGGGTGTGGAGATCTCAGACTGTCTATACAGTAAAACCTCGTTAATTCGGATTTCACGGTACCGATAAAAATGTCCAAAATGTCGAATCATCGAGGGTATCAAGAAAACAATAAACGAATGCTTACTACGATCAATGCGCTTATTTACTGAATGAATCATCAAATTATGTTTCTATTTTGCACAAACGCAATGCGGAAGCTGCAATTCTCGTCATCTCATGACTGATGAGCGCTCGCAGAGGTGAAGGCCTCGCGACTTCCTTCACAGCGCGGCCGCGGCCCGTGTCTTCATCTGAGACACGCTTTTCATTACTGCGTGCACATCCCGATTATTTTTTTTTGCCAATGGCGCCGGGTCGCTGCCCGTCGCAATGTCGACAGGTGCTCTTCATCCTCGTCAGCTCCTGTACAAGGCGGCTGCCTGAGCGGGCGGCATTACTTTTACCATTTCACTTCGAAGTAAACTGCCGGTTCCTGCACTGCCGACCGGGCAATTATTTGTAGGGTAAAAAAGTGTGATTCTCCGGACTACTGCAGACGGCTCGGAGATGATTTCACGTCGTTCCCGCGATGATGTTGAATGTCTGCCCAGTTTGTTCTTACAATCATTACGCTTCCGCGGGAAGTGCCGCGGACAGCGGCTGCTTCAGTGGAGAGCATAGGAAAGATGGGTGAGTGAGCTACTAGAAAAGCTCTAGAACACTGTACCCGTACGATTTCCACTGAGGGCTATGGCGATGCAAACTCCGTCGCTTCGTTTCGGGTGACACTAACGCAGTTATGGCTCGTTTGTGTCGCACATTTGCCGTGCTCTGCGCTCGCCGAGCTCCGAATAAACCGATGTGTGGCCAAATACGTCCGAATTAACGAGTTTCGCTGCATTAAATAATGCGTACGCCTGCTGGGACCAAAAGATGTGTCCATATTAACCGATTTTCCGAATTAAACAGGGTCAAATTAATGAGGTTTTACTGTAATAAGCCGCAAAGGTAAGTCACGGCGCTGTTTGGCAACAAAGTCTGTAATGGCCAGAAGGAAGGTGTCAGGCTCATCTTCCAGTGGATCAGGGGGGTCGACCGGGTCGGCAGAAAATTTGTGTTCTTGCAAGCGTAGTGCCCAATGGCCAAGGCGACCAGTGGAGCACTTGAGCGAGGAAAGCCAGCAAAGCGCATGGCGGTCTGTAATAACTGAGAAGTGCCTGCCATACAGGTACGGTCGGAATTTAACGATGGCCCAGACGAGAGCTAAGCCCTCACATTCTGAGATGGAGTAATTTTGCTCCGACGGCAACAGAAGACGGCTTGTGTAGGCGACCATGCGGTGTAGGCCGCACTGATGTTGTACGAGGACGGCGTTTACACCGTGGCCACTGGCATCGGTACGAACGTCCGTGGTGGCTGACAGGTTGAAATGTGCTAGAACAAGTTTGTCGGGTTCTAGCACCAACTTCACACAAGCTATAAACTAATACATCATATTTTTCTACTTCAGATGATTTAATAGATGTAGTTTAAAAAGCTGCAATTGCATCTGCTTTTGTTGCAGAGTTACATATTTGTAATCATTGTGCTCAAATCTTTCATGAAACCTGCCAATCTTGGGGAAAATTTGAGGCAACAGATGAAAATTCTGATTTCTGCAGCCAGTTGAATTTAGCTTTATCTTCTGAATGCAACATATTTAATTCAAATCAGTTAAGTGGTTATCTAATGAGAACATCTACACATTTCAAATGAAGTTGAATAAGGAAATCAGAGATGCCCTTGTGGTAAAGCCACTACAATACAAAGCAGGCGGTGACCTACAGTGTACGTTGACGTCAAAAGTTTACAGGGCATGAACTTTTTTAAGAAAGCCTAAATTCAGCAAAGTTCAAGCATAAAGCCTGGAACTGCAAATTGCTGCTTCCTGTAGAAGTATGTGCCACCAGAAAATTACTCAACTGTTCTATAAGCTGCACTACGAAACTGTGCGTAAACTTGGCTTTTATGCGGAAGTTGGGTCCCGTAAACTTTTGACGCCCACTGTACGCAGATGCCTTGACATCGTGTGCAAAGTGTCCACTTGCAGGTGCAAGTGCTGGCTGCCCATCGCAAGTTATTTTGAGTTAACCAGAACAATACGTACCTCGTATGTGATTTGCACTGCTTCTGGACACCCCAGTGTGTTTGAATTAGCGGAAGTCGACGGCAGTTGAATTCGATAATTAGTTGGCTATGCGTTGGCTATTAAGTTGTCTAATAGACGAGAATTATTCTCTTCAGACAGCATTAAAGACAGCAGAAAGTACTTTCATACCCGAAATGACTTTCGCAGTAACTGGTTGGCTGTGTAGTCATCTCGCCAACGATCCTGCAGATGTTCTAGCCTCGCCAGGGCAGGTGTTGCAACTTTAACCTTGGCCTTGTCATCAACATCATGCTCAAGCTTGAACATGGCATCAGTGGCCATTTTCTTGCCAATCTCCTTGTCTGAGAAAAAAAAAAAAGAACCAATGAGCGGGTACCACTACAGAGTACAATCAATTTCAACCTGACAGTTACGAAGGATATGCTACAGGATACAAGAGCAATAGTATTTATGTAATTAATTATTTATTCCTACAACTTTGATAACCTTGTTTGAAGCTGTAAGCAGATGATGGGGTTACAGGAATGGCCTTCATGAAAGGAATGGCCTTCATGACAAATTAAATAAATGCGAGATTAAGTTTTCTGCAAAACTTACGATCAATGTTTTAGGCACAAGATATAGTGACATGCAGGAGACAACAGTTCTGTCTCACGCAACAGCACAGACAGCTAGGTGCCGGTGAGTGATAAAGTGCTGCGAAAAGTTGAGCATGCAATGCTAAGGTAGTAGGCCACACAAATTTTTTCATTAAATTGGAAGCCAGGATTTAGGTAAAGAACTTTTTTACTGAATGAGCATGTCTTACTTAGCTTATTTAACTATTTAAAGTGCAGAAAATGGTTTATATAATTTTTGGCAGGTAATTTTTGACATAAAATGTAGTAAAAGTGATAGTAGCGCCAACAGTGATAAGTAACTAATGAATTGCTGAATTGAGTAAAGCTTTGGCATTTAAGTAGCTAAGTGGGGGACCCGTGCAATGAACAAGGATAAATGCAATGAGATAAACGTTAAAGAAGTAATGTCCGAAAAACTAAGCAATGTGAAAGAAATTGCAAATTTGGAGCAACTTTATTTGCAAAATGAGCTGTACATGCAAAAATATTGCACCAATTTCTTTTGTTCTAGTTCGTTGCACCTATCTCTATGTGAGAAATGAGCGAGCAAAATTTCATATCAAAATGTTCATTAGAAAAAAGTTATCAAAGTTTGCGCAACATGAGGTGGAGCAAAATCTTGTTTTGAGGAAAATGTAAACAAATCTTTAAACCATGTGAAAGATGTCAAAACTCTAAAGAGGCCTAAAATACACCAGCTTCATAGCTGGATCCCCATGGGATGCACTAGAGTCTCTTTTTGTTCGTGTGGCTGCTCGGCGACAACATAAAAACATTTTAAGTAATATTTATATAAAAGAAATTAAGTACTGATTTTCGGTTTGGCAATACGAGGGTATGGGTTGGAAAAGTCGCTGTAACTCCCAAATTAATGATGATGGGGAGATAATTTTTGGCAACATGTTGCTGAATGTTTGGGCATACATTCAAAGTAAAAAACAAACAAAAAATTTGTGAGAAAAAAAGAAAATAGATTTTTTGATGTGGCCTACCACCATAACAACCAAATAGAAATAAACATTGTGTTGAAAGGTCATATGAAGTGTGCTTGGCATGACGAAATAGCATAGCATTGTAACGCCGTCGCCGCGCGCCGTATGCTTTCTTTCGCGCGCGAGACGCAGTCGTCGGCTCCCCTCGCACGCTTTCACTCGCACATACAGCATACGTCGCCGCGCGCCGTATGCTGCATGTGCGAGTGAAAGCGTGCGAGGGGAGCCGGCCGACGACCGCGTCTCGCGCGCGAAAGAAAAGCAGGGAGGAAACGCGCCTCCTTCCGTTGCGCTCGAGGCACCGGCGAGGGAGCGAGGGGGGGGGGGGGGGGGGGTAGCGGGCAGCGTTGTGCTCTGGCATCATACTGCGCGGCGGCGCGCGCGCGGTCCCGCGGGCCGTATCTTGAAAGCGATCTGCGTGGGGGCAGATTCTATGCAGTGTAGGTGCGTCGGCGGCTCGTGGCTTTGTGCGTGCTGCGTGTTCTCGGCGCTCAGTTTGGGTTGAAGCGATAGACAACAGCACGAAGGTCACTTCGCTCGCTTCTGCAGCGGCGCTTAACTGCGCGTGTCCGCGCTCATCGAGTGTGATGTGTTCATGTTTGCCTGTGGGCGCTGACACCATGTTTGTTAATTAGTTAATAACCGAATGTTTACAAGTTTATACAGACGATAAATACTATTCTTACTTTGTATAGCATAGCAAGTGTCCTGAAATGAAAAAAAGTTGTCAACCACCTAACTGTAGCATGAAGCTAAAGACATACATTACCACAGAGCTCCTGTGGTGCCACGAAGCCCAAACAATCTCCTTTGCCATATCAGCCTGATTTGCGATATTCAGTGTCTCTACCCACTTTGTGTTGTTGAATAACTTGGCCTCACTTGGTGATCTGCTAGCCACCTGGTTAGCTCAGAGAGTAGCGCGAACACATCTAAAAAAGCATTGGTTGCAGATTCGATGCCAAGATTAGGACGGCAAATGCCCTGAAAAGGCAGTGGTAGTGGGTTCGATGCCCCAACCAGGACAAGTTTTTCTTAAACTGCAAAGCTTTCTGTCTAAGAAATCTGTTTGGGTTTCCTTTGTAGCTTTGCGATACTCTCGGACAGATGTCAATTTTACTCTTTCATTAAACTTCCTACATGTTGTGAATTTCTACATAACTGATTTGCCATAAGAAGTCACTCTCCAATCCCGCACTGTTACTGGAATTACGATGTGAAGCCTCCAGAGTTCAATATATTCAGTACAAGCTTTCTTTCACAGCCAACACAAAAGTTGTTTTCTTGAGCTAGTACTCCAACCATTATTATCCAACGTGATGGGGGGAGGGGGGAATTGCCAATGCATGTGGTACAACACGCAATAATAATAATAATAATAATAATAATAATAATAATAATAATAATAATAATAATAATAACTGCAGAAACTCCCCATTGCGGAATTGTCATTCTCTACTCTACTCATACTCTACCCTTGAAAACAAGGCTGCCATATTCTAAGAGATAAGCAACTGAAAAGAATATGGCACACAATATGATGATGTCCCCAGTAAACTTCTCTGTACCACCAATCATGTGTTTGGTAAATAAAAGAAATGTTGATGTAGTGCTTTTTTTTCTTCTTGCATAACTTGCCCGCCTACGCGCTCCCCTGCGTTCCAACGTGTCCTCGTCAGAAGCTTCTCCCTGTTGTTGCAGACGCAATTCTCTGGTTGCTTGCGCAAGCTCTCACTCGCATTCTAACTACACCTTGATAAGGCCAAATCAAAACACGCCAAGCATCTCGACGAGCTCACTTGCCCGCGGTATATTCATAAGGATGTTCTATGCTGCTTGTCGATGTGTGCTTCCGTCGCATAATGGTTTCAATATCGGGCTTCTGTACTAGAAGTCGTGTATTCAAACCGTGCCATCATACAGTTTTATTGTTGTTTATTTATTACTTTTAAAACAGTACTTTGTTTAAAATGATGAGTTTACATCATTTTAACAATTTTAAACATCATCGCTGGCTGAACCAACCGGCCTTGCAGCTCTGACAGACACTAGTGCCAGACTTCCCTCTAGTAATTATTGTATGAAACTCTATGGTTTCGGCTTTGGGCACATGTGTGTCGCCACCTGGTGGCTTTCTGACAAAATATCACGTCGGAGGTTCGTGCGCCACAAGTTGGTGGCAATAAGTGTACAAAAGTTTGTGTCTACGCGGAAATTCACCTATTCAAGCCTAGATGGCGCTACAGAATTTTTTTTTTGGGGGGGGGGGGGGGACATGAAACGGAACGACGAATGGAAAGGAGCAGGAAATGACCCCAGGCACCTAGCCAAAGAATGTTACGCATGAATAATAAAATGCACAGTGGGTTGCTGAAAAACACCATAGTGGAGGGCCGCACATTATTTTAACCACCTGGAGTTCTTTAATGTGCACCTAAATCGATGTACACGACAATAATACCACGACAATACTAATAGGTCACCAGAGAAAAACTTCAGTGCCCCCATTAGCAAGAGTAGCTGTGTGCCCACCCCCACTTTTTTTTTAATGGCTTGTCTTTCTAACTCACTGCTATAAGTCACAGCGATTACCTTGTTGCCATGGTAACTTTATGTGGAGCGTGAAGGCAGGTAGGAAAACACGTACCGCTTTTAATTTCGCACTGGCCACTTCAAATCACCCTGCTTCCTTGGCAGATCCCTTTTCTTGCTTTGCTTTCGAGGCATGGATTCAACCAGAGGCCATTCTAAAGCACATCGTGTTCCGTTGGCCACATGCAACAGCTTAGGTGTAACCAAGCGTGGAGCATTTCGTTTCTTTCTCACAGATGTGGATTTGCAAAACCCGAATGCTCACTTAAGGATTCAGGTAAAACTGCTTCAATATTACGAGTGGGATTTGCCATAACAATGATAGAAAATAAGAAAGCTCACCATCTGGCGCAACTTGCTCATTTTCACTGGGGTCCCATCGCCTCTCTTGACGTCTTGCTCCTGATATGATTTCGTAGTCCATATTCTAAACAGCAACAGAGGAAGTGAAAGACATCATGCTTCAGTTTGTGCAATTGAAACTAATGAAATAAAGAACAAATCCATGATCACTACACTAGAAAAAGAATGAAAGTTTTCTGATTATGGACCAAATTTCCAATGCTAGAGCTGCCTCGTGAGCTTGGCGCCGACTCACCTTTCAGGCATGAAGGAACATATTCAAATACTACATAGTTAGTAAAGCCCTGAATACAGCAAGACAGACAAATGGGCTGGTTGGATGACGTTCATCTTAAGAACTTTTTCAAGGGCAACGAAAAGACGAGACAAGAAACAACAGCACGTAAGCACCTTGTCCTGTCATTACTTGTATCTTTTTTTTTTATAAGTTCCTAAGAAAAAGCTTTAAATGTTTTTACAGCAAAGCTTTATATGGCTAGTTTCCAGCAGATCGATGTTCGTAGACCAAAAATCCCGAAGATAGTGCAATACCGGGCTGACCCGTGGCGGAGGTGAAGCAGGCTTCAAGCACTCCGCCAACTTGCAAAAAGAAGTTTAATATCTTGGGTTCAAATACAACCCGTACCATATATTAAGCTGATAAGAACAGGTACAGTAGAACCCTGTTGTTACGTTCCCGGGTGCTGCGTTTTCCCGGCTGTTACGTCGTTTTCGGCCGGTCCCGGCACAGCTCCCATAGAACCCATTGGTAACCCCGCTGTTACGTCGCAACTGTGGGACCGTTCCCGCATCATACATTGCGAACTGCCACACCGCGCCGGCCCGAGCGGCCATTTTGACTTTTCATGTTGCTTGGCTTGGTTGCTTGACGATGGCATTGGCCGCCCAAAGTGCTGGGGGTGACATTTATTACGTATTTTCGGTTTCCGCCAGCAAAAGTATGGCCTTTGATATCCGCTTTTGCTATCTAAAGATGATGTCTATGACGCGTTGCGGCCCTAAAATTGGTTTTGGCTCATAGATGTTCCGTATAAAGTCTAAGGGCGATAACGCCGTCGCCGCGCGCCGTATGCTTTCTTTCGTGCGCGAGACGCAGTCGTCGGCTCCCCTCGCACGCTTTCACTCGCACATACAGCAAACGTCGCCGCGCGCCGTATGCTGTATGTGTGAGTGAAAGCGTGCGAGGGAAGCCGCGCGGCCGTGTGCTGAATTTGCGAGTGAAAGCGTGCGAGGGGAGCCGACGACCGCGTCTCACGCGCGAAAGAAAGGCAGGGAGGAAGCGCGCCTCCTTCCGTTGCGCTCGAGGCACCAGCGAGGGAGCGAGGGGGGGGGGGGGGGTAGCGGGCAGCGTTGTGCTCTGGCATCATACTGCGCGGCGGCGCGCGGTCCCGCAGGCCGTTTCTTGAAAGCGATCTGCGTGGGGGCAGATTCTACGCAGTGTAGGTGCGTCTGCGGCTCGTGGCTTTGTGCGTGCTGCGTGTTCTCGGCGCTCAGTTTGGGTTGAAGCGATAGACAACAGCACGAAGTTCACTTCGCTCGCTTCTGCAGCAGCGCTTAACTGCGCGTGTCCGCTCTCATCGAGTGTGATGTGTTCATGTTTGCCTGTGGGCGCTGACACCATGTTTGTTAATTAGTTAATAACCGAATGTTTACAAGTTTATACAGACTATAAAACTACTATTCTTACTTTGTATAGCTCATCGCAATCGATACTTCGGCTGTCGGGCGAAACTACTTTTTGTCGCACGTAAGAACTAAAATAATATTGTGTGCAGTTCAACACTACTCCCATTTCTCAATTTTTCCTGTTTCCTGGCTCTTGCGTTTCCCGGCTCTTACGTTTTTTTTTTTTACGGTCCTGTGAAAAACGTAACAGCGGGGTTCTACTATACTATACTCTGACCTGCGTCGGCCATGTCTACGTTCGCACCATACACGTGTGCGCCATCCCACGTATTCAAACTAGTGCCTACCAATCTGAGTGTCTTCTGTCTCCTGACGTCATGCTCTAAGTAGGCTCCTTTCCTAAGTTCTGCTCTGACTGTGAAATGGGTAGGCCGCGTGTTGTACCGTCTGAAGAAGAACAGCCTGCCTACCAAGAACGACGGTGTGAACAGAAAAGGGAATGGGCGCGGCGGCGGCAATGGAATGAGACCAGACTATGAGTGGGTCGTGGACGTCAAGTGTAAGTGTGGTGCCCGCCAGGACCGCGAGGCAAAGAGAAATGCGAACCGTCAATGTGGCCCCGATCCCACAAACTCGGAACGTTTCACCGCAGCAATGGTCAATCACCACATACACAGCTTCGCTGGTCATCCACCTTCACAGAGTGGAATGACACTGAATTTTTTTTATTCCAGAGCAGGTGATGCTTTTTAAGGCAACATCTGAACCGTGTGTGAAAACCAGCATTTCTAGCCTAATCCAAGTTTTTCACATACAGTCAGGCTTGTTTATATTGAACTTGCAAGACAGTGCCTGCAATTTCAATATAGCTTGCAATATGATATTAAAGTTTTATAAAATTTGCCCCCGAAACACGACTGAGCGAGGCTTCCTCCTTTTTTTCTTTTTGTAGTTTTTGAAATAAACTTACTTTACCAAGAGAGATGCTGGCTAGCTGTTCGGTTAACTTTCTGAGATGCACACAGGCCCCTGGGGCGAAAGGCATTCCTGTTTTATTTTGAGATGTTGCTGACACGACAAGGCATGGCCGCGATGTACTTGCATTTTTTGTACAATTTTTGAAAGAGAAATAAATTTTTCAGCTCATATATGCACATTGTGCAGAGCACGGTTCAAGGAAAACTTCTTTTATCCTCAAGACAGGTGTGGTAGCAGTCTGTTTACATAGGGAAAGCCAACTGATGGAGCCATTAGACAGTGTGGATGTGGATGCAATTTTAGGTCGATGTAGCCGTCTATTTTGCTATGCATTCTCACTGCAGCTTAAGAAAGTTCAGAAAATGCTGCAGATACAAATTAATTTGTTTTCATTGGGTTCAACATAACCTGGTTTTTACTGTAAGATGATCTAACATATCTAGATGTGTTATAGCAGGATGTCAATACTGTTTAACTTCACCTAAGCACCATTAATTTCATGCAAGAAATGCTGCTATGATACAACCACCAACTCATATTTAGCTTCAACAGGATTGACTAAAACACTCACATGGGCGAGGAAATGATTTTGATCTTTCTCTGTGTATTCTAGCCTACTTACTAGCTAAGTTAAAGCTTACCCTTTGAATAAATCCAGAGTTCTTCCCTGAAGAAAGTTCACAAAAGATACTAAATATTTTCACTTAGTTTATTGCATATACTAGTGTTCTCATTAAATAACATAACTAAAATGGTATCTATGGTATCTTTCTCGTAGCCAATGGAAACAATGAGTAAGACATCAGCAGAGTTTTTTCAAAAAACATATAAGCCTGCATTAACATACTCTAAACTCAAGGCAGCAAACAAATTGTAAGCTATACAATAACATGCACGACTGCCAAAGCTAGCAGCCATGGGTGAAATGAGCTGACATGCATGACATGCTACCACAGTCATGCAAAGTGTGTCATGAATGAGTAGGGCTCATCCTTGGAAACATCGGTACAAACTGGCAGGACGTGTACAGCTTCAGCTTTAAGTTTAATAGAAAAACGAAAGCAAGGTTAAAAAAATATATATCATGGTGAATTTAAATCTAACAATAGTTATTGTGACTTACCTGTGGATCGGTCTTGATTTCAAAGTGGTTGTCACACAGGTGACACTTCATACGGAACTTGTATATGGGCGTCGAGTAGTACATGCCCACCTTGGACTTCTCCGCGTTGTAGCGCACGCCCGTGCCGATGTGGTTGCCACAGCCATCGCACCATATGTTGTACGGCATCTCGAACCTAAGCAGACAATAATTAATCTTACTACTCATGACTGTCGAGGAAAATGGGGTGTCATAGCCTCGTTGAAGCAGTTTTATTGAGTTGCACCGGTCAAAAGCAGTCATACGTGAATGGACTGGTTTCACATGAATGATTGGTGGTCACTGATGAGGCTTAACGAACCAAAGCAAGACTGAGGCTATGAAAGAGGTTGACCACCTGGGACTGTTTAATGTGCACCAAAAGTGCGGTACACAGGCATTTAGCATTCCCAGCTCATCAAAATATGGTCACTGTAGCCCTGGAATCGAACAAGCAACCTCGTGATGGGTGGCAGTATGATATAACTACAGAGTCCACGCGACGGGTCTTGACAAGAATGTTTTTCACTAACGAACGCTAAAAGAAAGATTTGTTTGTGACATTCAAATTCCCACATCTGGGAAGTACTATACGACATGGCCTTCGAGGTAATTGGTGAGCCACGAACAATCTTGGTCAGTCAGTTTCGCACATGGCAAATAAACGACATACTCGTCTGAACTTAACTTCCCCTTTTTTTAACTATGGCAACAGGACGATCACGTCTTGATCAACCAGATATATGTCCAAACACTGCCACATCAAGTTTTCGAGATATGAATTCTCAGCAGAGCAACCTGGAGATTTTCTAAGCCGTGTTTGCTAAACTGTCTCTCAAAGGGAGAATCACAGGGTAGTCACATTTGAGATATCAAAAGAAACATGTTATGCCAGTTATGTTTGTGTGTGGGTCTTAGTGTGGAATCTGATGATAGAATGAAGGAGTGTACGCACCTGATGACTAGAATTCCCAAGTGCAACTTGCGGGCTCTGTCTCGCAACGGGTGGGAGTTGCGAAACTTGTTGATGGAGCCGTGGCCAGGAGTCCATTCCGGCGGGTAGTACTTGTTCACTGCCTTCCTTTCCGCCTAGAGAAGAAGAATCAAGGAACAAGTTATGAAAAAGTGTGCCGCAGTCATTGTTTGGATTGCTGTGACCAAATACAGTCAACTCTCATTAATTCGACCCTTGCGGGGCAGCGCGATTTGGTCGAATTATCGGAATGGTCAAATGAACAAATGAGGCACAATTAACGAATTCAAGTATTTTTATCGCTCTAAGTAATCTGTGATGTCTTTCTGCTTCATACTCTTGAAGCACGACTCAACTCGCATGCGGCTACGAGCACCGACATATTTAAATGCTGCCTCAGCGTTGATCAAAAACAAGGATAGTAGTTCTGAAAGTACCGAAAAGTAAAGTAATATTGCTTCACGCCTAGGGAGGCACTAGCACCGTGTGCTGAATGTCTTTTGTGTTTTCTCATATGAGGTGACGCTGGCGGGCGTCGAATTAACCGAAGCGGCATGCTTTCACCTTCGAACTAAGGGAGTTTTTCTTCCATAGCAATGTATGGTTTTTCTATTGGACTTTTCAAAGCGTTCGAATTAAGCGAAAAGCCGAATAAACTGAGGTCGAATTAAAGAGAGTTGACTGTAGATTCAACATGTTATTAGAAGACAACATCGACAACCGCAAAGCTTTCTAAACAGGTAGCCGGGCAAGCAGCAGTCAGGCAAGCGTTGAATTCTGTCAGCTGTTGCCGCGCAGAAATATATTGATACAGAAGAGGGTGTTCCAGAGAGGGAGGCACACACACTAGTCGATCTGGCACCATCTCAGCATTGGAATAATTAGACAAGACCATGATAATTTCTTACTATTGATAGTGGAGAGGGTGTTCCAGACAGGGAGGCACACACACACACTAGTCGAGCTGTCACCGTCTCAGCATCAAAATAATCAGAAGACAACGATCATTTCTTACTGCTCAAGTTCGTAAACAACCAACACAAACGAAAGCTGTCTACCTACCATTTCGGGAGGTCAGGGACCGATACCGCTGGCTCTCAAGAACACGGGATGGCTGTCAAAGTAGTCTTGAAGCTCTGCTGCACGACACGCTGGTTTTGCTAGTTGTAATACCTACATACAAGAATCATCGAAACCAAAAAACGCATCACAGCGCTCAAAAACGAGACAATCCCGTCATAACATACTTGGATTGGCTAGGCTTAGGATTGAAGTAATAAATGGATAATTGAATGGATGCATGAAGGAATAAATGGAATGTTTGACAGGGTAGTGGTTTGACAGGGTAGTGGGTTGCGCCACTGAGCACTTATTATTTTGTTTAATGTTCTGCCCTTATTTTTGAGAAACACACAAACACAGATAATTCTAAGCATCAACCTCTTTAAACCATTACTGAGAACTCTGCTTCTGTATGTCTCCGTTGTTTGTGCTCGCCCACAAACAACGCCGTATGGGGTAACGCCCTCTGTATTTAAAATGCAAATCTTAAAGGCTATGTTTTTACTGGTTGCATGCGGCGGAAGTGATTGCGGGAGACACAAACACTTCAAAGACGTTCAGTTTATCGGCATCTACATTAAAACAAGTCTTTATAAGCACTTTAAACATATCTAAAGGCACAGACTGTGACCAAATTTAGGCCCCAGAGGTACCAGCGGTAAAGCTTTTTAGATTAAAAAGATTTAAATCTTGAAGGCTATGCTTTTGCTGGTTGCATGTGGCGGAAGCGAATGCGGGCGACAAAACGTCATAGACGTTTGAACCTGGTATCCAAAACTCTGTCTATGACGCATTACTGGCTCCCAAAATCCCTTTCAGCGCCCTCAAATAGCAAAAGTATAGCCTTTAAGACCTGAATTTTAAATTCAGAGAGCACCACCCTATGACGCCTGAATTTGGACAGCACTTACTGAACTCGTCCAAATCTCACCACGTCCTAAAGCTGCAATGAGGCAACGCTGACATCGTAAATGACGTAGCGGCGCGCACTGATGACGTAGCGCAAGCCTGTTTGCTTGAGCGCTGAGCGCTGCGAAAGCACCTGTGTGCTGAATGGATCTGGCATTTATCGGCAAATATTGATACTCTAGCAAAACTAAAACTTGGCAAAAATGCGGCGAGCCCAAACGTCATCACAAGGATATGCCAGTGAGTGCACCTTACCTTGTTAAACTCTGTGGTACGGCGTGTTTGTCAACGCTGGCGTGTTGATTGGCGCAGCTGTTTTCAGGACGTTTGTCAAAGACGATTAAACTGGTTTCGTTACGTTGACACGATCAGTTCGGCGCCGGTGTCACAGTGTCCCATGCTGTGGTAGTTCAATGCTATGACTGCTGAAACTAATCGGGGGTCATGGCCAGGTTATACCGATTAAAAATCGACACTTCTTACTTGCAAATCGCAACTCAATGAAAAATTGCAACTCAATGGAAGCTTCGCTTCTGCAATATGTAGTTTCAAGTCGATGGGTGGAGCGACAGCAATCGTTCACTGACTGCACAAACAGTCGTTGCTCTAGTGTACCTAAAAAAAATAATAAATAAAGGAAAAACGCGCATTATTTCCTCATTCGGTGGTGCTTTGAGGAAGACTTGTTCGCCGGCGTTGCCTGTCTGGCACCTTGCTCCATGAGCATGCGCGCGAAATCATGCCGCGTGGAATTGCTTCTCGTCTCCAATTTCCCGTAAATGACCTTTCAGATGGATCCAGTTACAGAGACACCGTGGAGGAGGAGAATACTCAGCTGATTGACGGCCTGAAATCGAAGATCTCTGCCCTGAAGACGGTATATAACATCCTGTTATCTGAGAATGTACTATCCCGTTGAATTGTGCGACGGCATGAGGGAACAGTGACGTAATAAAAACCAATGGCTCAGCAACATTCAATGGAACAAAGCAGTTTACGTCTATGTGCCAGCTTCTCATTGCTCTGTCTCTGTGCTCCTCAGTGTACGAGAGAAACTGAAGGTTCACGATGTCCTTAAGAAAGTTATAATTAGTGTAATCTGCCAACACTTGCCCAGTCGCACCGAAAATCGCTCACCTGTCAGCTTACTATTAAACATAAGAATCGGTGTGGTGCGTTGCTAAAGTATGCCAGTTCCAGTTCTTAAGTTGTAGTGAATGTTTAAATACAAAGCTAGATGTTACAAAACTATTCGACATTGAAAAAAAAAAAAAAAATGTTCTACCTTAAGTGCTGCAAGGGCCTTCACAATTAAATTTCCGGAAGGGTTGTTAAACAAGTATCATGGTTTGGTAATTTAATTGAACAGAATACCTGCCTTGCCAGCTGTAAAACCAATCTCATATTTACTGGAGCACACCAAGACCATAATTATGCTCAATAGGATGTGATGTGGGCCTTATTAGGTCTTCCTGTTACTAATGCAATATTTTTCCGGAACGAACTAAGCATTCTCACCATTAATTGTGCTGCAGGTCATTCCGTGTAATGTGATGCCTGCACATAAGTGGAATGATCGCATTCGTTAGAAGACCCAGCGGTCATGCAACACCAACTGTAACTTTCACCATCAATGCCTCTTAAGTTAGTGAAGCTTATCGATTAGGCGCTGTACACAGTAGCTTATGGTGCTCAATATTTTTCTTAGTCTTTGACCTTGACTTGAGACACTAAATTTGATTGTCAGTGCTTTCTTCTTTATCTGTTATGCAACAGGTGTCAATAGACATTGGCCATGAAGTCAAGTACCAAAACAAGATGCTAAATGAAATGAGCACGGACTTTGACGCTGGCGAGGGCATCTTGAAATCGACGATGGGCCGACTCGTGAGAATGAGCCGGTCCGGCCACAATCGCTACATCTTTTACCTCATGATGTTCTCCCTGTTTGTGTTTCTTGTCATATATATGTTAATTAAGCTGGGCTAATAGATGTGAAAAAAAAAAGTGTTTTGTAAATAAATTGTTTTGTACTCACTTTCTTTAGTGTGGATGAAAAGCTGCCTCTGGATCTTGACACCACTATGCTTTGTGTGCATTTAAAAGCGCACTAATGAGGAACACAACGCCAGTTTACACTGATCAATTATTCTCACAACTTCAATAGTTTCGTGGTACGAGGTTCTTTAATGCAAGACGAAATGACCGTCAAATTACTATTTTTTAAATTTTGTGCCAAAACCTTTGTGCCTGTTCGTCCGAGTGATGTCACAGATTTCGAAGTATTTTCTTGAATTTAGGCAGCTGTGGCAGAGTAAAAGTTCTTGAAACTTGCCAAGTTTAGTCTTTGGCTCCTTTAGAATATGATGTAGCCCATCTTTACCGACAAAAAATTTATGGGGCCCAAGCAGAAAAGGGGGGGGGGGGAATATATATTCGAGTAAATAATTAGTACACTAATTCATAATTGCCTTAGTAAACTACTTGCAACTGAAAACGCTACTACAGTGAACCTCTAATTAATGAAACTCTCGTAAATGTAAATGCCGGATAAATGGGAATAGTTGGCCAACCAAAGTCGGTACCAAAGTCGGTACGACTTTGGTTGGCCAACTATAGGAACGATGTCAACAAGCTTCATTTAAACAGAACGCTTCTTTTTCTAAACTCAAGTTAAATGGAAATGGAACCGAAATTGTGCCTAGCTCATCGGCTATCATAATTGATATGAAACAGGATAAGGTTGACAAGAATTTCAAATGGTGATGCCCAATAGCCAAGAAAATTCACTGTATCAGTCATTTGCACTGTCGGGACATCAGTGGCCACTCTGTAGAGTTCACATTGCCTAGTTTTTTCTTTGTTTTGTGCATCGTGATGGCGACAGTCAAAAACCGAGATCACATGAACCTTGTGCAAAAGAAGCTGCGATACTCGAAGCAGGGCACAATAACATCTTTTTTTTCGCCGCAGTGAAATTAAAGGACGCTTGACGCTTTCGAAATAAAACAATTTTTCGTAATTTTGCGTTCTTAGCATGAACAAAACTTCTGATAAACGAAACTCTATTTCCTGTCCTCTTGAGTTCCATTTAGGCAGAGTCTACTGTATTGGCACTGCCGGTATTGGTACTTATTTAAGCACGGCAACTTTGCCTTGCTTAAATCAGTGTTCGGAAGCATCAAATAGAGCATATCAAGAATGATATGTTGGGCTGTGTAGGGTTAGGAGGAAGAAATGGAGTCTGGTAGGCCATCTAATGTTTAGACCAGCAACCGGTGGTCTATTGGAGTAACAGAATAGGTGACATGGGAAGCGAAAAAAAGAAAGAAAGCAGATGAGAACAGCACAGAATTCAGTGGCATGAAGAAATTGGGGAAACTTGCAGGCACTCAATGGAGTCATCCCGTCCAAGACGTCTACGACTGGAGATCACTGGGAGAGGCCCTTGTCCTGCACTGGACATAAATTAGGCTGGTAATTGTGAAGAAGACAAGACACATTTGTTGGGAAAAAGAAAATATCAGTGTTTTTTTTTACTGCTGCGAAAAATTACATCAGCATTTCACGACCCGCGCACACACAACGCACGCCAGCTGCCTCTCAACGACGATGGGTGTACACTTAACGAATGCACAAAAACAAGCGGTTTCGTTTTCGTTTGGTGGGGGGGGGGGGAGAGAAAAACCTCCCGCTGTCACAAGTAAGCCATCAAACACACTGAACAACATTCTTAAAACTTAACGCTCGCTGCCTTGCAATGCTTCAGAAACCACATCCGATTTTCTACTACGTATGGACATTTGTTGGTGGCTAGTAACACACATACACAGTGATGACATGGAACAACTTGGTGAAACAAGAACAAAGATGGCTTGTACGTCAAGTATTGCTGATATGTGGGGCTTCTTCATGTTGCGTGGGCCAATTTTGTGCGTTAGTGCTTCTTGAAACGGCGCCCTCATAACCACGCTTCTTGTTGCCAACTCCTATTTCACAGCTCGAATATATGTGTGAAATGCAGAAATTCTCATCAGGCAGCTGCTGAACTGATTTGAGTCTAATTTGTCGAATTCTAAAGGAGCAGTTCTACTTTAGTGACTATTGGAAAGAGACATATCATTTAGGCCTTCAAATTTCTTATGCTAGTTACTGAAAATTGGCAAATAAGTGTAAGCGCCAATTCTGTACAAAGAGCAGATATCACAATTCCATGAACTCTTACAAGCTTCTCAGGCAGGCAAATGTAATCCATTACTTTACTCAAATGAAATCCTCGCTTTGTTTATGCAAGTTCATGGAAAGTTCTGCAGCACACAAATTGCACAGATATTCCAGGGCAACTTATAATATATATCTTTTTGTCCGCTTCAGGTGTCCTGTCGAACTTTATTTATGTAAATGCAACACCAGCTTTTATTACGTAGTCACACAGCTGATAAGAAGATGCCTCAATTTTTAAAAGAAAGTTTTCAATTTTAGCAATCTTTTAAAAAGAATGTGTGCCTAAATAAAAAATCTGCTCCCTAAAACTTACTACACTTTTTAATTTTTTGATACAATAGAATTCACACAAAATGGTTGATCGCATAGCTAACAGAGCATTCCTGCATTTCACATACATTCTGACGAGCAAGCAAAAAGCCAAAAAGCTTCCGCTTAGAGAAGCAGAAAAACATCACTGATACAGCAAGCATTGTGCATATTGAATTGAACAAATGCGCTTTGATATATCTTTGCTAGAATATTTTGTTAGATCGATAACATTTTTGTGTGATCATCGCTCAGGGCAAGGGCTCTCTTTTGAAGCAGCAAAAAAAGGCTTGCTCTGAAGAATACCATAACACGTCTTAAAATGTAACATAAAGTAATGTTTGACTAGACGCTTATAAAACATGAATGAAACTGTACAAAGCGTAAACGCACACAAGGAAAATTAAGCTCTAGTAGAAGGACTAGCAAACACAAACACATTTTTTGTTGTTGTTGTTGCTTTGTTCCAGCTTACTGGAATCAATACGACAAACACTTAGCAGACATGGCAAACAACAACTTGACATTTGACTAGCTAGAACTAATGACATCGTCAGTGAAGCAAAATGCAAACCAAAGCACCGGTGAGCTGCTTTTGTTATCTTCTAGCACAATGTAATTGGCTTGCCCGAGAAAAAAGTGCAAAGCTTGAGATTGGGCTAATATGGATCCCTTCAAGAACGTGCCATGGGGTATGCCTTCTCGCCTGTTTTGCACCAATAGCACAGAAACAGAGATGATATACCATTAAAGGGATGCCAAAGGCAAAACTGAAGTCAAACCAAATTCACAGACTATAGTGTTCAAAAATAAGATACTAAAACAACAAAAATAATGTCCGACACAGAACACAGTTTCATTAAATGAGGAAATGCTGTAACCACCATCAAGGAGTAGCACAACCACTTTAGAAATGTGGGATACAGGCTCCCAGTGACCTAAATCATTTTGACCACGACTTGCCTATAGTCAATAGCTGATAATAACAGTAAATTTAATTTTTTCCTGCAAAGGATTTGCCCGTCCCGACACTCTTCACACTTAACTGCATGCAACTATTTGTGGGAGCGAGCCACTTTCTCCCACCTACTGAGTTGCCAAATGCAGCAGCCCCTGGTAAAGCATGACCTCAGAGATCCTTGAGTAGTGCTCAATTTCTTGGCTTTGCTGCCTTGTAGACAATGTTCTTGCAGTCTCCGTTCCTTAGGAAACATTAAATTGAGGAGACAGTCTGTTGGCCTGTGTCTCATCCCTTTAAGTCTGAAAACTTCATGTTTTTACATCACTAGAGAAGGTCTTGAGCACTTCAACCTGCTGACCTCTATCCGCTCGTCTTAGGAGCAGTTGAACATGACCAGAGCTGCCTGGTCTAAAACTCAAAACTTAGCCACACAATATTCCCCCCAAAACAGCCGAAAGTAGTCAACCTGGGTCACAAGTGAGAATAGGAGCCAAGCCAAGAATAAACGGCCACCGCAGGTATCCATCACTTATGTGACTCGAGTGGATATGAAAGATGCCTTTGAACAATGACAGAACTATTCCTCTGTGGCATACCTGTGGAGACAGCAATACATAGCGTGGCTGCAGATTTGTTGCTATTCAAGTGTGAAACATAACTCCTCTTGCAAAATCCAACATTAACAACAATTTTATAGCACTAAAGAATTGCCCCTCACCAATGTGAAAAGTAGACAAGTAGCAAAATCACAAAGAAGGCAAATATACCGTACAATAAGGGCCCTTAAAACAAGCCAGTCCAGCACAAACCTGGCAGACCCGGCAGCCATCGCCATGACTTTGCACAATCTGCTATCTGCTGCCTGTATCCCATAGCAGACAAAAACTGACCAGAGTCTCATCATGAGCTTGAGTGCTAGACTGCCTATTTGGATTGAGCAGTATGGGCTAGGCGAAAAACTTCACCGTTCTGCGACAATTGACATAGCTGGATTGCTGTGCAATGTGCGAAAACTGCATTAACAGTGTACAAAAGCGCTATACAAAGGTCGATAGACATGTGCACAATCTCTCGGAGCAGTTCAAACGAGAAGGAAGCTGCCTAGCAGTGAAAAAAAAAAGAATGGCACAATGTTCTTTATAATGTTCAAAGGAGTGCCGACACACACTTTTGAAGTTGTAGAAACTGTACCACATGCTTCTCACATGCAAACGAATGATACTTAACAAGAGTGAAGATTGCAAAGCACTCGTAACATACTTCAATTTGATACTAAAGTAAGTCTCGAAATGCTGTTCTGGCATCATCGACATTACTGTGGCCTCATGAAACAGAACAACATTTGCTGACATCGCGCAGTTGTAAGGCTAGGTACGATGATGCTGCCCATAAAAAATAGACAGGAATGTATTACACGTATCTTCTGGCTGCAGTCACGTGTGGCAGCCACAGTGATTGCAGGAATAGGGCGACTCAGTGTATCAGAAAGTAATGACTCGTAGAACTGCTGGCTACCGATACCGAAACCAATTCGTAGAAACAAGTCTTATAATACATTGTTTGGGATACACTGATGCTGGGTAGTATTTTAAAAAAAGGTTTAGAGAGTTTGGACCTTCACTTAATATTAGCAAAAAAAATGTTGAAAATGTGATATCAGTACTCTTTTTAGAAGAAACTCGCGCGTGGAGCCAACTCCGACTTTTTTCCAATTCAAATATCCGCACAGTCTAGGAACTAGACAACCAGCATACAAATCTGAATTGAACCTGTTGCGTTCAAATTAGGAAGCAGTTCTTTATAGTAATCCTTTGTCGCTTAGTGCTACAGTAAGGTGGACGACAATATTTTACCCCTCGCATGGACCTTCCCTTCCTCCAACTCGCGAGTCACTGCAGAACCGATTTGCTACATTCAGTATCCCTGCACTTCAGGTTGTCCATTAATTCAGCCTTGCTATGCGATCTGCTAGCCTCCTGGTAAATTCGGATGGTAGACTGACTGCCCCGGGAAGGCGTTGGTCCCTAGTTCGATTCCCGGACCAGGACAAATTTTTGTTCAACTCCAAAGCTTTCTTGCTGAGAAACTCGTATTGGGTTTCCTTTGTGGCTTCGTCTTTGCTAATTGTAAAAAAAAGAAAATAGGCGGCCTACATTAAAGATCTCTTCCAAGTAGGCAGTGGATTACAACTTCCTCTTTCAAATGCAGCAAACCTCATTAAAATTGGTACCGTGGATTCCACGCAAAGCCTTATCTCCGTTCCCATGGGCAAACCAAAAGTAACCGGAAAAAAAAAAAAAAAGAACAAGAAAATTAACAATTTGAAAAGTATAGACCATTGCAAGATTCAGTTTTCCAAAATATGCACAGAAATATGTGTTGTTTTTTACAATAACAATACACCTCTTAGCCGGAGTAGTTCTTTCCCACCAACAGGTGGTGCTTTATGATGACGATTTTTAATGGCATCACCACTGAAACTGGGTGGCTGTTCTGTTGTAACAGCACCACCTCTTTGTGACAAATGCAACTTCTCTGGTCACAAGACTTTTTTTATTATATTAAAAAAAATTCCCTAGGTGTGCATGAAAACCACATCTTGCTATAGTTTATACTTCTTGAACTAGATAGGATTACTTTTTCCATTACTTTTGAATCACACAGTATTTAGATCGCAGCTCTTGAAGCACAGCTTGTTCTTAGAGTACAGGCAGTTTTACAGTAAGGTGACATAACAAAATTCAACATCATTACTGTAGTAAATGACATTCGGCGCATAACATGGCACTCAATGCTAGGCAATGCTACACAGTAATAAAAATAATGACAGTTGTGGGTGATTGCAATGACAACATGACAAACAAAATATACACAGACAGCACATTAAGAGTATGTGCAAAAACGTCTTGGGTCATGTTTCCCTAATTAAAAATAATTTGAGCTCTCTTGGGCTTCACAACATCAGTGCTTTCCCATGAATGAAAAAAAAAAAAGAAGAAAAAAGAGCACTTGTATTGCCAAAAATAGTAACTTGTAAGTTGTTTAACTTAAGTGTATTAGGTTTGTGCGTTTCGCAGCTGCCCCTTGGTTGAGGCTATGGATGTAGTTCAGAGACAAAGACACTGAACTCACTTGAATGAGAACGTCATTCTTTCCTGGTGACATTAAATAACAAGTAAAAAAATGTTTAAAAAGTTTGATTTTTATGTGGTTTGTGCTTAAGGTTAGCAAAACAGTGACATATGATGTTGGTTGCATACACTAGTGCAGCTTGCATGCCCAAGCTGCCAAAAAATTCAGCTTTTTGCAGATATTGTACATCTAAACTTTTAACGCCGATAGAATGCGCCCGCCACCAAAGAAATGTAAAGGCCAGCCAGCAGTAGCCAATATGGGTTAACCAGCCGTAGCCAGTAAAACTTGGCCAGCTGTAGCCAATCAAAGTTGACCTGAGTCAGTGAAGGACATCTAAGTCGTTGCCAGTTAAGGCCACACAAGGTGTCACCGGTAAAGGCCACCCGAGTCGTAGCTTGCAAGTGCCTTTCACGTCGTAGTCAGTAACGGTCAAGTCATAGCCAGTAACGGCCGCCTGGCCGCAGTCAGTGACCTTTCTGCTTTTTTGCAATAGGATATAGACACTAAAAACCAAACGCCGCCTGCCAAAAGCTTCCAAGCTGCTTAGATGTAGCTGCCTGACTGCCAGAAAGATCGAAAGCCCATCCATCACTTTGCCCGAAGGAATCTATGGCTCGAGCACGGACTGTTTGCTCATTTCGATGTGTAAATAAATTGAAAGCGAAAAGATTTATGTGACTAGCGGCTGCCAGGGGCACGCCCTAAGAGGACTATGTACACACAATGGCGGAACAAGACAGTGCAGATCTGACAAGTTGGCATGTGAGTGCGGCCTTCACGTATAAAGCCTTGTAATGCATGCTCAGTTGGCAAGCAGTGCTAGTAAGCATTGCCAACCTGGCTTCACATAGTGCAGTTTGCAACAGTTTAAAGTTGGAGCACATCAGGCCGACATTTAGTCGTGAACACATTTTTGCATACTGGTTTGCTGACACACGGTTATCGAGATGCAAATTGGATAATCAGGTGCAATAGATTTGCAAAGCCTGTTTGAGCTTCTAGAATTTAGCACATCCAGTTGCAGGTACCGTCAAGTTCTAGCAATTCGACACCAATGAATCTGACCCATTTTTAACTCAACATTGTTACAGGTCTCTAAAGGTGCCCATGCATGAGAACCAAGTTTGCATGTCACTGTGTTCATCTTGGCAGAAGTTGGCTGTGCAATTCACTGGCCGTTCAGAGGACTTTAAATCTTGAATTAATGTTGGTAGATGCTTTGACTGTGCTCAAGAACTGCTTTGATGTTTTAAACATGCCTCACACCATACGACATCATGTCGTACACAGCTGCACATCCGGCTCTGGCCATGTAATCGAACCAGCAGTTCGCTCAAACAACCAGTTCACTGAACAATACGTCACACAGATTGCAGAGTGAATTCATGAAGATCATCCGCGCGGATCTCACTCAAACACGATAACAACACATTAGCTGCAGGACGTCGGGCGGGTGAGTTAAGGATGGAGGCCCCTGATCAGCGACGTTAGGTCCGTATCGAGTCGGTAGTCAGCAATGTCAACGAGCTCCGAGTCGTTGTTCAGCACGGGTTGCACCCGCTCGTAAATGGACTGCATGGTGTCCCCGCTGATGACGGAAGCGCTGCAGCCGTTCTTGCACTGCGTCACGTTGCTCATGTTGCGCTTGGGGAGCAGGAAACTAATGGAGAGAGAGATCACAATGTGCCACGCACTGTGGATGTACTTGTAGTTGTCCTCGGTCTCCACGAAGGTGAACAGGACTAGGCCGACCGCGGCGAGGAGGACTCCGGGAATTAGGTTGGTCAGCCACTCGCGCAGCGTCGGCTGGCACGAGTGGGACTGGTAGCACCTGCGGACCTGTGGGAGCAATTGATCATGCTTGTCCACTTTGCATGCCTTTTACTTATAGTACGAGTGATGAAGTACGAGTGTTGGCCAGTATAAGTGCTGAAGAAAGACTTACACAACTTCCGTGTTGTTAAAGCAACTATGGAGGTTGCGTGCAGCAGTTTGTTTTGTGGCGTGGCCGATGGATGAGTGTACAAACATGTCGAAAGCTAAAACCATAACAGCTAATGCTGCAAAAACCTTGTGTCAACATCGTCGGCCTACTTAATCACTGCAGGATGAAGGCCTCTCCCAGCGATCTCCAATTGGGTCACCTTACTCTGTCCTATGTCTGCGAATTTCTTAATTTGATCACGCCACCTAATTCTTTCACATTCTCGAATGTGTTCGTTCATTTGGCACCCATTCTGACAACCTGAGACCACCGTGTTACCTGCTCTACACCTATGTGGCCTACCAACTTCTCCCACCAAGTCTCAACTATAATATAAACAACCCCCATTCGCTTGTGTTGCGTTTGGGGAACAGTAAATTCTAGTCCATACTGCCCTCTTCCCACCTTCCCATGTCCGTCATCTTCCATTCTACTGCTCATAGCACAATCCTCTGCTTCTTAACTTTCTTTGTTATGTGCAACGCTTTAGCCCCACGGATAAGTACTACTAGGCTTGTGCGAATATCAATTTCTTGGTCCGAAGCGAATAGTAATTAGTGCTGAAAGATTTCGAAGCGAATAGTTCGAATAGTGGTGGGATTTGCATAAAACATCTACACAAGAGCCAGATGTTCACAAATTAAAGAAAGTTGGTTCTTTTTTTGTTAAAAAGAAAACAAGTTATCTCTGAAGTCACTTTATTTTCAAAGTACCATTATTCAAATATCTTCATGCAACAATGCAAGTTCAACATTTCTTACAACTCAGCTGCTCTACTTCAGTCAACTTAAATTTTGCGGCACTTGAGGCCATGGGAGCACCTTGCGTTTGCCTGTCGTTCGTCGCGACACTGTGAAGTGCAACCTTGACTGCGCAATGCCAACAGTTTATGCTGTGTTGTGCAAATTCAGCTTGCTGCTTTCTGTCTGCATGTGAGCTTAACCCATTCCATTCTTCAAGTGCACGGAAGAAAATTTTTTTAAAGTTTAACAGTAAAGCCGGAGTGCAGGTTACATGTGAAGTTTGATATCAGGTGTGACTTCACGGCAGCGTGAATATTGCCTCAAAGTGTGGTGTCATGGCTTCTTGTCCATAGAACACTATGTATTTAGAACCGAAATATAACGAAGTGTGTTTACACATTACAGTGGAACCTTCGTTAATACTATCGTATACTATCTTCACGGGAACTGTGAAGATAGTATTAACGAGGTTCGCATTTATGATAGCAACGTCCCACTGCAGGCGACACTATCAGCCATGGAGTCAGAGAGGATGCGAAAGCGTGGCTGGCTTCTCTTCATACTGCCTGTGTGAAGGATATTGTCGACATTGTATGGAACTGTATCTTTCGTTCACTGCCTCTCAAATTCAACAAAATGAATTTTCTTCTCATTCAAGGTTGCTTTTTCCAATACTGCGATAATTGAGCAAATTTCACGGCTGGCTTCTTCCAAGAAAGAAAGATCCATCTGCGACTGTACTTATTTGCACAAAAGGTCATATTTCAATATAGTGAAATTTCTATATATAACAAAACAAACTTGTGACTTTACCGACTTCATTACTTTGAGGTGCTTCGAACACTTCGAATACTGAAATGCGAGTTGAAGCGAATGTCGAGTAGCATAATATTCAATCAAATATTCAAAAATTTTAAATACTAGCACAAGCCTAGTAAGTACACGTCTAGTGCACTGATTGTACATAATATAGCATGTCTTTTTCCAACAATACCTGTAAGCTGCCGCTCACAGCTTGACAGTATCTACTGTGCATGCTCCGGCCCATTTTTTTGTTAGCCTCGAAATTTCCCTCTCCAGATCTCTTGCGGCTGCTCAACCAGATTAACAATGCCACAGAAACCAGCGGGCGAAGAGTGCTCACCCACGACACGGACAACAGGAAGGCTCCGACTCCCGCAGGCACGGCAAACACCAGCAGGCTGGTGCGCTGGCACTGAACGCCCAGCGCCACGCCCAGGGCTCCCAGCACGTGCGCGATGGAGGCCAGCGTGGGCGGTACGTGCGCCATGGCCACCAGGGTGACCCAGAACGAGAGCACAGCCGAGAAGAAGTCGCAGAACTGGAGCACCTCGTAGCGCAGGAGGCAGAAGCCAAACGTGTCCACATCGCAGGCATGGTAGAACTGTGGAACAGGCCACGGAGAGGTGTCGACAACCGATTTCATTTCATTTATTCGTTCGTTATTAATACAGGAGGAGGCCACACAGTCACAAAACTGTTAGGTCTGGACCTCCGGACAGTTTTGTGATTTTGTGACCTCCTTATATATGGGATTGATTCATGGGATTTGAACATCCCAAAACCGGACTGGGGCTATGAGAGCCATGTTCATGAGCTGCCACGTGAAAGAGTGCTTCAACTTTCTAAAAATTTACCAATCTTCAGCAATTTTTGTAAAATATTTCAATGCCTTAATCGCCGACTGCTTCCTGGGCTTTGATGTACTAAAGCAACATTGGGACTGGGAGAGCCATATCTGAGATCTGCTGTAACAGAAAAGTTCTCCAACTGCCAATTTTCAGCAATTTTTGAAAAACATCTCAGTGTCTTGATCAATAACTGCTTTCTGGGGTTTCATGTCTCACAAGAACACCAGGGCTATGAAACACGCTACTGTAGAGGCCTGTGGATTCGTTTCAACTGCCTGGGGTTCTTATTCGTGCACCTAAATATAGTAAGTACACAAGTGCTTTCGTATCTCGCAAACGTCAAAATGCAGCTGCTCTCGCCGGAAATTGCACCTACCACCTTGTGCTTAGCATCAGAGAGGTGTCATCAATTGATTGATTGATGGCCTTTAAGATTTTAAAGCAACAGAATGGCTATGGGAGTGGCATTTGAGAGCTGCTGAGAGAGATCGTAATTCAACAATTTCAAAATCTGCCAATTTTCTGCAGTTTTTATAAAATATTGAAGTTATTAAATCGAGGTAATGTTTCCAACACGTCATAGAATTCAACTTTCTCTCTCAAATGCAACAAATATGATTCAAATTGGTTCAGCAGCTACAAGATGAGAATTTTTCTATCTTAAAAGGATGTGGAATTGGTAATTGGCCACAGTATCGAAAGAAATGCATGTTGAGCCCAAATTTGGAGAAACAGAGTGACAGGACAGATAACACAAACAAATCTGTCTGTCTTATGTGTCCTCCCATAATGTTTTTGTTCACATTTTTCATCAGCATGCTCTTCGTTTGAAAGTGTTTGTGTTTCACATGTATATTTGAATGGCAAAATCAGAATTAACCCCGACCCAAAGATTTCCCCTTAACAGCTAAAAATTTTGCGATAGTACTCCAGTGGACCTAAACTGGCCTAAAAGTTGGCTTCAATGGGGGACCTACCATTGAAAAGAACATGGTGACGCCGTAGACAACAGCCTCAGTGTAGAACTGCCGTCTGGTTGCCAGGACAATGGCAGGCAGGAAGAACAGGTTGCTGAGTGTCAGCAGCAGAGTCCGCATCAGAAGGAGAGGCGCCGGTGTTGCTCTGCTGTTGTCAGTGCAACCCCAGCCACGCCAGCCTAGAATGACGTGGGACATTCAAAAAGTTTGAACATTAGCGTTGGTAACTTTGCCTTCGATAAAGTCACGGAACTGCAGTTATCAAGCACCGGAGCCATTTGGAATGGTCATTACTTGCCTCGACAGTCCTCCTTCTAGACTTCAATAAGTGTTCTTATCCCTTATACAGAAAATTAACTCGAACTCTGATATCCTGGAATGCTGGTTAAGTCGAAATTTTCTCCTGGCTCAGTGTCAACCCCGTGTATTTTCGGGGAAAAAAAGTGCGTTCGTTATGCGAGTAAATACGGTACATTTTCGTGAATTTGCTTATCTTGAGACTCCACTTATCTCTAAACGTTTTACGATTTTTACAACTTCTGATAACAGGGTTTTACTTTAACGACGTTTGAACAGAAACGAATATTCAACAATTTTAAATAGTGAATTATCAAACTCAATATGAATTGAATAGCAAGGGCTATTCGCCCTAGTTATATCAATTTCGAATATTTGTACATCCCTACAATTTTTCCTTTTACTGTAACTTCACATAAGTTGCTGATATTCGAATACTTAATTTGCCAAGATAGAAAAGAATGATGATGACGTTGCGACATTTGCTGTCTTACACTTGCTCTTAAATCTTGAAATAAACAATCTCACTGTCGCGACAGTTTAGTGGAGGTGCAAGGCATTGCTCACAACAATAAAACTGCTCTAGACTTGCGTGCAGTGCACGGCGTGCAGTGCAGGCATGCGCAGCTGGGCGTGGCCTCCGAGATCTACCTGCCGCAATCTCAGGGAGTCACACGAGTCGCACCATGCTGCGTGGCTATTAGTGCATTAACTTCTTTCTCTACGGTGGCCCGCGCAAGCAGCCACACTGGTCCGGGCCTCAGAGACCTCCCGGGTGCAATCTCGTGGTTTACGCCCAGGCCGTGCATTCGCTTCGCCCTCTCCCTGCAGTGTGCCGCGTGGGCTGGAAGCTGGGTGTGGCCTCTGAGGTCACATTGGCATCGGTGCAATCTCGGAGGGAGTGGCGAACTTCGCAGCTAAGTTCATTTGCCTCTTCGATCACGCAGCGGAGCGCTCTGTTGTGCGCCACGTGCTGCTCAACCGTGACGAGCCAAGTGGAAAGCGGACGCGAAAGACCATCACAATGGAACAGAAGGCAGCTATCTAAAGGCTGTCGTGTCAGGTTCTAAGTCAGTTCCGTGGGCCGCAAGGTCGTCTACTTAGTTCCATGTTTATAACTGCGCACCCTATTAGCCATATATTGCAGTAAATGGCAGTAATGGACATAACGAAGTAACGGATATGACGAAGTAATTTCGACTCCCCTTCAACTTCGTTCTAACGAGGTTCGAGTGTGCTGCTAATTTTGAGTTAAGTAAATGAAAAATATACACATCTCCAATCTCAAAAAGACAGGCAAAGCATTTTATCCTTGCACTGCCAGTCTACACACGGCAGTTGCGCATAGCAGCGGCATGCTGAATAGCGTAGATAGTCGCATATCGTCGTGCCACAACGAGCCCTTTCACTTGGTGAGACGCTCAGCTTTTGGCTGGGTATTTAACCCCTTGCTACATCCCCTGTGTAGCTACCAGCGCACTAGTGGACAGGAAGGGATAGAAAAAGCTGCTCATTGGTGCGATAACTACGTCCAACTCCGCCTATACTTGGATTTAAAAAAAACTTTTTGCGGCAGGACATTCACCAAGCGATGTCTTAATAGTGAGGCTATGATTAGTTAGAAAGGTGTTCCAGGGCACCATTAAAGACCCAATAAAGATAATCGTGCAGACGTTTACTGTTGGCCTCTATGCGATGCAAAGCCATTTTTGTGCGATTCCATAAACACTGTGACATTTTGAAGAGCGCTTACGTTGAGCCTGAAATGTGGGACGCAACATTGAATGAAATCCACAGTAGTGAGATTTGGGGGGGGGGGGGGGGGGGGCATAATTAATTTTTCACTCGTTTCAACGCTTTTGGGATTTTTTCTTTTCATCTGTTGGATACATGCCTGTCTCCCACAACGGCACAAAAGAGTGCACCCTTGTCCAAGCCAAAAATGCACCTTGGGTGCCGTTCTGGACACAAAGTCCACCATCATCTACGTTGCCATTTCGAACTAGTCAGAGGCCATAACAGCCTTGTGAGCCAATTAGAGAAGGCAAGAAGGTGAATTTTGCAGTATGATGGAACAGTCAACCCTGCTCTCACTAATTCTAGAAGACACTCTGCACTGCTGCTCAGGATGACAAGATGCAAAATCCGGGCGAAGAGGCAAACAGAATTCGCTTTAGAACTCTACAGACCCCCAAATCATGGTATACAAGTGTTGCTGCATTCAGCGCCATTGGAATGCGGCCACTATGACTGAAAATCCAACCCATTTTTTTTTTTGTGATGATGGATACTAAATTTTGGTACGAGCATTTATTTGTCGACTTTTCTTTGTATAATCACTCGTCTTTGTTCCTTGTATTTCTGTTGTTGATTACCAACAGAGTCAGTGAATTTGCATGTTAGATAGAATACAATACTTTATGTATGGATATTATGTACCACATATTTCTGACAAATCACCCTCCCAATAATGACCCCAAGAACGGGTTTGACAGTATCAAATAAATAACATAAATAAGTTACCTCATGCTCGGCAGCTAAGTAAGGAAATGGTAAAAAAAAATTTTGGAGGGCGCTTAAGCTTTACCTTTAAGAGTTGAACGCGATAGCATTCAAAGATCCGTGACTGCCTCTCACACTTCCTGGCAACTGCAGCTTATGTAACCGTAATGTATTTCTGGAAACGCTGGCGGCGAACGCTATGCACAAAGGCCAGCTTCCTGGTTCTTTTTTTTTTTTTTGATGGTGTTGCAAGGAACCGAGCGGGCCGCACCGCTCCGACTAAGACAGACCTCAAATGGCAGCTGGAAAAAAAAACTATCACAATAAAAGAGATTTGTGTGAGTTTCCACCGTAACAGAATTGTGTTTTCTCGTATATTCAAATTACAATCTGACGCTATCATGTCTGTAGGCTGTGTGTAAGTCGTACTTAATGAATTTTCTGACGCATGTTACTTTGACAAATTCAGTTAGTTCAGTAATGCCTCTGCGCCACACAGAGGGCCTGCGTGGATTGAGATGCGAGGTTCAAGATGATTTTCTTGGCCAGAGACGCCACCGCCACCGCCAGACTTCCTGCAACATGGGGCCCGTAATGATATCACGTTAAAAGGTAACACTTACCTCCTACACAATGGCAGGAGCTGAAGTAGAACTGCCGGAAGTGATTCTCCTGGCAGTAGCCGTGCTGGCCACAGGGCGAACCTTCGAAGACGCATGGCTGAAGTCGGATGCGAAGGTCCACTATGGTCTGTTCCAACTCGCATCGCACGGGTGTCCACGAACTGTGGAGAGAACGAAACGGGGGTAAGTTAAGGTTTTCCCACAGAAGGCTGCAGAATTCCATGGCACAAACTATATGAGTCAAGGTATTAGAGACTTCTAGGTAGCACGTAATGTGTCGTTTTACTGGCATGATGGAATATCGGGATGAAGGTGCCAATGGCAGCATTGGTGGCGACACCTACTGAAGTTGGGTTTGAACGAGACACTGTGCTGGGACGCCCTTCTGTTGCGGAATACCTTTAAATGAGGAAAAGTACTTCAGGATTACAAAGATAGCATATAATAAAGCATAAATATGGAATGTGAAATTGGAGGCCTGCGTGATTTCATTGAATGGTGACATTGATATTTGGGCAAGTTGGTATGGGTTCACTATGTTAGCGTTGCAGTTAGTATTATCTGCATTTATGAAATGCGTTTATTTGAAACAAAATTTTAGATGCAAAATAGCGCCTCGGCAAAGTCAACTTCTTAATCTTCTTCATAGGCTCTGCTAATGTCCGATAATACAGCTGAACCCACTTATAGCGATGCCGGTTTGAACAATATATCGGATAAAACAATGAACAGCCGATACACTTAAACTGTTGTGTGCATTCTATGTTGAAAAAAGTCGCAGTTTCACCCGAAAGGCGAAGCATCAATTGCGATAGCAACTTAGTAGAGAGCTATACGGAGTAAGGATAGTAGTTTTGTCCGCTGTACAAACTTGGACATGCAGCAGCACCGGCAACACACAGCACTGTTGTCGACGCCGTCGGCGTTTTGCCCGCGTTCGCACAAAATGCGTGCGGCGTTGGTGACTGTTGCCGGAGCCTCTGATATAAATAGGCACTTGGTGCCGCAGCTAAACGTCGCCTCCCTTCCCTGCCCCCCCCCCCCCCCCCCCCACGGCCTTTCGTGCGTCAGAAGAAGGCGCGTTTGCTCTACATATATGGTGATTGTAAAGGAGGAAAGAGACGCCTACTTCTGCAGCCCTTAAGGGAGCACGGCACAGAACGCGCGTTTGTTCTCCGCCGTGCGTTCACTCCCCGTGAAAGCGCGCGTCCCTCGCTCCCTTTCACTCGCACATGCAGCGTTCGGCGGCGCGCGGCGACGATTAAACACCCACGTTTGCAGCTATAACAATTGAATCCAGATACTGGGTGTGTGCGCCGAAAGATGGACAAACAAGAACGCAAAATCCCTGGGGAAGGTGTGGGGGGATTAATAATAACGTGCAAGGGAGACAGGTCGGCGATACGCAGGGCGAGATGCAGGGTGTGCTGCACAACAAAAGTGAGTGCACAGGCAGGACGCGGCTGTTAAGGGATTTTGCCTCTTTTTTTCCTTTCAGCACACACAACCAGCAGTTAATTGCTTATAACTGATAATGTGGCGAGGGGAGCATTGTAGTAAGCGGTTTATTCCACCATAGGAACAAGTACAAAAGTTGACAGTACATTGGCTGTTATATCCAAGTACCTATTTTTAAACCTGGTAATGCTATAGTGGTATAAAACGTTGGGATGTTTGCACCCTCTGCTTTTTTCGTGCAACCCAGTTACAACAATTATCAGTTATAACAATGAAATTTTCCTGGCGCTTGGATATTGTTATACTAAGTGCGTTCAACTGTATATTGGTTGAGCACAGCATTATATGTCACGATGAGTGTTATAGTTAGTGGCTCTGCACTAGTATTCTGCTAAAACGATAATGCTAAATGTACTTACTTGTGCTGGAAAAATTTCTCCTAACAATTACTAACCCAATAGCACAACTAACAAAATTACTCCTGAAAGCCAACAGTTGCAGTACTCAGTAATCGTCAAACTTTGCAAGTCTGACATAAATTGCAGAGAGTAACATACACTGCCGGGCCAGTCCAACAAAAATCACAGAGTAGAGAGGAAATTTGCCATTTTGCTGTCTCATATACTTCTTAAGCCCTACCGACACACACAATGCTCAGAAGCATAGAGCAATTCGAAACATGCTTCACAATGCTTGACCAAGCAAGGTCCACACCATGAAGCAAGCTTTCTCGTGGAAGCATCGAATACACTTCAATGAGTTGATGACAAATTTCTTGTTGCGAGTTCCACTTTAAATGATATCGTTAGTGGAGCCATCTCACAACCAATGGCTCGTCGAGCTGATGCAACACGTGCTTTATCTATCAGTGGTGTTTTCCTACTGTGCTCGTTTGCAGCTCCAGAAGCAGAAAACATGACTAACAGGAGGATAAATTTGCCTCTGAGGGCTTTTGTTGCTTTACTCTTAGAACAACCCTCGTAAATACTATCATACCCAGTGCTCTTGGACTTAAGAGGAGCGCCGAAGCTCTTCAAGGCCACTAACCTGGAATCGTTGAAACATGCTGCCGTAAATGACAGGAACCAAGTGCCAGGCTCCGGAAAAGGGAAGTATTTGATTGCCACCAAACTGTCGTTTGTGGCAACGGTTAACGCGAGTCCCGGGGGGCACTGGATGCGTCCCGACAGGTACGGCGGCGGGCTATTGTGGTGTATGCAGATGTTCACAATGACCACTTGGGTTGTTAGATTCTGAAAGGAGTAAAAATGAGTAATTTAAGCACATAAGGAAATTGCCTGTACCTAAGACTGAGCATACTGCTCAGAAAGAAGCTATGGTTGTACTCTTGCTTTGCTATTTATTTTCACAACACTGAAGTCATAATGTCCTAGTAGGAGACAGCTACAAGATGAGCACAGATAGGCAAAAAACAAAAAGTAAATACACAGAAATATCAACAGTCAGAAAAGATAACAAGACAGTCAACAAAAGTATGCCAAACAAGTGGCTGCAATTAATGAGAATTTTTCGGCAATGCATTGCAATCGGAGATTGTTCTCGGGGGAAAAAAAAACGAGTACTTGAAGGCATTGCTTCATACAAATAGTGGTTTTACGTAACAGTTGTGCTTATGTCGGGAAATCCTAGATGCGTACATGACTATGTAGTCTCACGGCTGTATTCAAAGCTTTCCGGAGTAAAGTTGGCAAAAATTTCTTTATTCTGTTGGCTAGTGACTCCAAGTTTGCGGTTTGCAACAATACAGCTGGAGAATAGCGTAATTGAAAGCAGTCGTAAACATGGCAAGGAAGCTAATCTTAAATCCAGAAAGAGTATATTCTACACCAGGTTCATTACTGAACTATAACATCAAAGTTCACAACATTTCCACGCTGCACAGAGACATTGTTATTGTCATGCTTGTGCAACGACAGGTCAAGAGGAAAAAAAAAATAATTAAAATAAATTCTGAGGTATTACATGTCAAAACCACAATCTGATAACAAGGTACGTCGTAGCGGGGGGCTACTCCCGATCAATTTCGACCGCCTAGGGTTCTTGAATGCGCACCTAAATCTAAGTACGTGAGCATTTTCATATTTCGACCCCATCGAAATTCGGCCACCGCAGCCAGCATCAGACCTGTGACCTCGAGCTGAGCAGCACAATGCCATAGCCACTCGGCTATCGCGGTGAGTGACAGGTCAAGAGGAGCCCCATTACCTTGACCATGCTGTCTAGATGTATCTTTGTCTGCAGCGTGCCTCCAATGTCCACAAATGGTTCCAGCTGCAGGCCGACCACGACTGGGAATGCATCTGTGAGGCCAAGCCATGACGAAAACCACTCTGGTCCCTAGAAAAAAATTATACGAAAGCCTTGAAGAGCTCGGCACAATTCCTGCACGATTTCACAAGAAAACGGCATGCATGGGACCACACTAGTACCACGTACAAATGCTGCATGCTGGGCAAATTAAAATAAGAGATTTTCAGCCTGTTTGCATGTATGACCGTTTACAGAGTACAAGAACACCAGAGACAAAGCAGTGGTAGTATGCCAACGGTACGTTTCACAACCAAAACAGACTTGTCCTCAGACAAGATGGTATTAGGGTTTGCTATACACTATTTCACTTGGCACAACATAATGAATGTAAAAGAGAGAAAGGGTGGGGACAGACAAGCACCAACTACTAACTGTTTAATGACAGCTTTAAAGGGACACTAAAGCGAAACAATAATCAGTTTAGACTGATAATGCAGCGTTTGAAAACTCTCTGTTGTCGTTAATTTTGCGATTATAAGTTGTTTATTAGAAGAGAAAATGAAGGTCAAAGTTTCATTTTTTGATTTTCGTGCCGAAACCCGAAACGCCGGTATGTCGGTGTGACGTCACGGATTTCAAAGTAATTTTTCACATTTTGGCGACGCTGGCTCAGCAAAAGTTCTCGAAACTTGCCATGTTCAGCCTTTGGCTCCTTTAGAACACAGTGTAGTCGATCTTCACCACTAAACAATTACCTACGCCCTAGCAGACGGCGTAAAAATCCGTGATGTCACGGCGGGCTGGTGAGGAACTTCAAGGCAGAGTCGCCATCCGCCTTTGATTTTACCCCTTTTCTGGCCTACCAAGCGTTTTATCGCAGTAAGAGTGGGATCTCTGGCATTGTGGAAGGGGTGATTTACTAATATAGAAGAAATCGTTTTTCTCTTTAGTGTCCCTTTAAATACCATAGTGAACAAAGAACCCTCGTGTTATGCTTTGCTTAATTCAGCTTGGCAGTTGCCAACGTTGGGCCGTAGTCTTGCATACAATGTCATGTGTCCTGAAGAAAGAGGCTCTTTCGATCAGTCTACTAGATCACTACTGGATCACCACTGGATCACTACTGGATCAGTCTACTGGATCAGAGGGTCGCTCGTGTCAACATCACGATGCAGCACTATCATGCTTAAAGGGACACTCCTGAGAGACACTAAATCAGTTTAGACTGATTATGCATTGTTTAAAAAACTCTATTTTCGCTAATTTCTCGATAAGGTCGATTGCTAGAAGAGATACCAAAGGCCAAACCTCCATTTCTTGAAAATTTCGCACCGAAGTCACAGCAATGGTACATCAGCATGACATCATGGATTTCAATGCATTTTCTTGTATTTAGGTCAATGTAGCACAGTAATAGCTTTAAAAATATGTAATCTATAGTTCCTTTGAATATAATGTAGTACACTTTTACGATAAAAAATCAGCTAGGCCCGAGCAAACGGTGTCGAAATCCACGACGTCACGGAAAGCTCGTGCGGAAACTTTAGGACAGCATTGCCTTCTGTTGCTGTGTTTTTTTCTTCTTTTTTTCGGCTTATTAAGCATCCTCTCACAGTAAGAGTAGATTTCTTTTTTATCGTAGAAGGGCAATTTACTAATACCGGTCAATTCATTTTTCTTTAAGGTGTCCCTTTAATATGTGAACAAACAAGAAAATCTCATCACATACCTGCACCAGGAAAGAGTCTAAGAAGTCCTGCGCATGTTTTATCCGTGTCAGAGGTATCATCGGTAGGCATCCTTGCATGGCGGCCAGTATGCCCTGCTCTCCCAAGATCTCCTTCACAAAGTGGGCCGTGTGGGCCTTGAAACTCCGTTGGAGTCGTGGTCACGGTGGCGCTGGGATCCGCCGCCACTTTCTGGTGATCCTCGTGCAGCTGGCTGACGGCGGATAGGGTGGACGCCGTCTGATTGGACGAGGTCTCGTTGCTGGAGTCCGACTCGTTGAAACCGGAGGTCAAATGGCGTGGCTGTCGGCTCGATTTGCGGTTTGGGAAGTGCCATGGTGTTGGGCAGTCTGTAGTAAGATATTGCTCAAGAGCGTTAAGAGGCTTTTGGAACACTAGCAGAAGGGCAGCGAAACATTGCAAAACTGAGAAGTGGGATTTCTCAAGTTTAAAAGAGTTTAAAGGAAATAATAATGCTCACACCGAGAAAAAGATATTGCAAATGAAAGCTATTTCCCACTGTTAGAAAAGGCAGCTTGTTGAAACAGCTTTCAATAACAGAACACCTGGTTTGTTTAAGCTTCATAGAACTTGTAAGAAGTTGTCATGGCAAATAGCAAGTTCCGTTTATGACAAGACATCCGCATTACATTGCCGAATAACTAAACATGCATTTTGTAGGACATTTTGGGGATGGATATCCAGAAATAATAATCTCAGGACTTCTGCTAAATGGATATGACTTCAACTCCGCACTTGCAACATACTGCCTTAAGTAATTATATTTATTTGGTGCAACATCATGCATTAGCTATGTTTACATGGCCATTTATCATGAAAGTAATGTTTCATTCTAGAAGCAATCCCACACAGCTGAAGTGGCAGAATCACACAATTTGCCACAAATAATTTTCTTAAGATCAGTTCCTAGTAAAACAAACCATGCTGCATCAGTTTTTAGTTAACTTCTGCAGCATGTAACCAGTATTTCAGTGCTTGCAACTAATCATGCAAAGATCTGCTTATAGTACAGTATAACGCCTCTACTACGAAATGACCTGTAAAAGCAGGGAATGCAGATCACATAACGCAGCATTGCTCTGTGCGGTCATCGGCGCCGCACGGTTTGACCACGGACAGGGCCAACAGTAACGAGTTCTCAGATCAGGAGGCCCACGGAAATTTTGCGTTCTGGGGATTCTGGGTGTGCACAAGTCGCCGGCTGCGCTGGCACAATTTTGACCAAAAGGTTCGATTCTGTGTAAGAACCACACCTTCTCAAAATTGTGAAAAAAAAAAAAAGTGCTGCCCTTACACGAGTCCATATAGTCATGAACACAGATGTAACAAACCATCTGATATAACAATGCAAATGTAAAATTTAGTTGGCCAAGCTTCATTTAGATAAATGTTCTACGGTTATAATGAAACTGAAAATGCACGATACAAGGCAATATCAGTAACAGTGCAGCACATATTTCTTGACTTGCAGCTAAAAATTCATATTCTGGTAGCAAAAAGGCCAAATACTCAGCAAAAGCAACTTTAACATGGCAGATTCTAGATGCGGATGCACATTTTGGCCAGTAACTTGGCTGGCCTGCAGTCAGCAAGCCAACAGGTCGATCCTGTGTGATCACACCAATTGCAATGTTGCAAAATGTGTTTATCGTGCAAAATGTGTTTATAGTTTAGCATTGTTTACATGCCATGTATCGGCATGGTAAGCTGTTGATGGGCTGACAAAATCGACAAAAAACCCATTTTCTGACTCGTCACAGACATCGCACTTGTAACAAATATAGAGTACAATGAAGGAATTTTCATGTCAGGCGTGACTTTGCTATAATGAAATTCTACTGTACCGACTACAGTCAAACCCACTTATAACAATATTTAAGTGCCAAGAAAATCCCATTGTTATAACTGGGCTGCATGAAAAAAGCAGAGGGGATAAACATCCAAAGATTTGAATTAGAGGGAAAGAAGTACAGTCTCACGTAACAATGACAAGCTGCCGCGCCGTGAACCTACCTTTATGCATGTTCTATGGTAAAATAAACCGTTTACTACAATGCTTTCATGCTGCATTATTGGATATAACAATTAAATCTGGCTACTGGGTGTCTGCTCAGAAAAGAAAAGAAACACAAAATTCGAGAGAAAAGAATTTTTTAAGATATGTGAACCGTCACATCCACCTGCGTTCCCCACACCTTCACTACATTCGCCATTGTGTCCCGCACCCTGCACTGCACGTCTTAGTCGCATCGCCCTACGCCTACGCGCACCCCTCTCCTTTCTTCCTCCTCCTTCTCCCACACGTGAGTCGACTGCGCTGACGCCGGAGAGGTGGAAGGGAGAGAGGCACGAGGTCAACGATGCGTAGGGCGATGCAGCAGGGTAGCAATGCAGGGTGCACAGCCCCAAGGCGGGTGTGGCAAAGGTGTGACCAATGCAGTGTCTCACTTTTTTTTTTTTTTTGTCAGGGATTCTGCATTCCTTTTCTTTTCACAACACCAGTAGGTATTTCGCACACAACCAGTAGGCAGACTTAATCGTTATAATCGATAATGCTGCATTGGAGCATTGTGGTAAGTGGCTTATTTCACCATAGAACACATACAAAAGTTGAAGGTGCATTAGCTGCTCATTGTTATATTTGACGTAACATTAAAAACGGTATCGTTATAAGTGGGTTCCACTGTAGCCTGATCCCGCATAACCTGCAAACGTTCTTCTGCACGTACCTTTTATGTCAGCAACAATAGAGTACCCCACGTGCGTGTCGGCAGCAACGGCAATGTAGTAATATGCTTCCACCTCTGGCTGCGGAACGATGCTGTAGAAGTCGCTTCCGGTGACGTTAACGTTTTCCGCGTACGGGAGGGCCCTCGCACGCAGCGCAAACTTTCGTACGCAAGGCTCAACGGCCTTGCCTTTGAATGAGGAGAAATTTGAAGAGATGTTGACGCAACCTGATATCCTCACTAGCAGTTGCCATGCACCGTCAGGAACGTAGACTCTGCGTGGGAACAGAAGAAAAAAAAATTATCTGGTAAATCAGAATTACCCATGGCATTTATATAAACAACAACATACCATGTGGATAAGCACATGTACACATTTTATAGAAATTAAAGAAATGATAGAATAAAAGTTAACATTTCATCAACCTCAACAGCAATCTTGTGAACCTGCAATGTGTTCTAGCTTCTGATCGATCTCAATATTTATTGTTGTAGTTTCATTTGTCCACGGCAGTAACTCCACAGTTTTCAGAGGATGGCATCCGCAACAACATTTTTGCAGTCAACACATTCACCCTAGAATTGAAAGATGCAGTGTCGATTTCTCTGTACGATCTCGACACCTTTATTCTAAATTACAGGACAAGTGGTGAAGATACTTTAAGCTTTATGCTTTTCATGACTTCCATAATCCAAACAGTATGGTTTTTTCGATGTACAGTATACCCTACTCTTAAAGGGAACACCTGGCCAGTAATAGCGTCAATATAAATGAAACACTTCTACTGTATTGAAAAAAAAAAAAGGGGGAGGGAGCTAATAGGGTGCGTTAGACTAACATCTATATAGGATTACAAATAGTCTACATGCCTTCATGCCATATATGAGCTGTAACTTTTAGCCACATACTATAAATCGGTGTTCTGTTTGACAGTGGACCGTAATGTACATGTGACATTTATACATAAAACAGCTGCAGCTTACGCAATTTTTCAGGGTGCAATATACTGCATGATTCTGCAATGACTGCCTCTCTCAGATTATTAATAACAGAGGATTCGAGACAAAATTGCAGTATTAGCACTACATCAGTGGTGGGCATCATCATTTGTACAATAAACACCAACACGGTAATTAACAACACCTAGCTAATTAAAAGCTTTTATTATAGACTCTAGGGGGCATGTTGTAATTGCAGAATTGAGGTCCACCACTGTCCAAGGCAGAACCTTTGGCTGGAAACTTTCCACCTTGCACCAATTTCAAAAAACAAGAATAACAAAATGCATTGCTGCTTTAGTTATCCTGTTTCTGCATGCACTGTGAATAAAAATTAAAAACAAAGTACATAAAACATAACTGGAACAGCAATACGTTTCGCGGCCCGTTTGGAGTGCACTGCCATTTCTCAAATGTGGTGCAAGGTACAGGGTTAGTAGCAAAAGGTTAAGCTTTGAGTACTGGCTGACAAAACGCTCACTCACTTGAACACAGTCAGCTGAGGTGGCGAAGTAACGTTGAGGTGCATGCCAACATTGAGCAGTATGACCTCATGGTGGTGCGTCCATGCCGCCATACTTCCTAGGCTGTACTGGCAGCTACGGTGAATTCCCTGAAATAAGTGAAAAGATGGAACACTGCCAGTCTTACAAAATGATGAAAGAAATAAAAGCAAAAGAAGTGATGTAAGAAAGTGTGAACCAATAAGACCATAGATTGTAATGTGGCTTCATTGCCACAACGTACAGTTTGGTAAACTCTTTAAAGGGACACTAAATGGAAATATAATTCGAGTTGTATTAGTAAATTACCCCCTTTGGAATACCAAAAAAGCCACTCCTGGCTTAAAAAAGGTCTTGGTAAACCAAAAAATATGCAAAACCGAAAGACAGCTAGCGACACTGCCTTGAAATTCCTGCACAAGCTTGTCGTGACGTCAAGAATTTTCATGGCAACTGCTCAAGCACAGTGAATTCTTTTATTGCTAAATATGAACTTCAATGTATTCTAAATCCGCCAAAGACTGAACTTTGGAAGTTTCGAGAACGTTTACTGAGACAACGGCCGAAATACCAAGAAAAAAAATATGGTCAAACCTCGATATAACAGACACAGATATAACAAATTATCGGATATAACGAAGCAAACAAGAAATGTTTCACCGTTATTACAGTGTAACATATATACATTTATAACGAATATCGGATACAACAAAGCTTTTTTTGTGTCAGATGCAACTTCGTTATTACAAGGTTTGACTGTACTTTTAAATCTATGACTTAAAATGACGTCCTATTGTTGGGATTTCCCCATGAGATTCAAAAAATACAACTTGACCTTCATTTCCTTTTCAAGTAATCAACCTACAGTAAAAGCTCGATGATACGATCACGGCTAATACGAATTTCCGGATGATACGAATTTTTCTGTGGTCCCGGCCGAGCCCCATTACTTTGCAACGTGCTAGAGAACGGTTGTTACGAATCGATTTTCAGCCTGCGTCGGTTGATACGAATAAACGCCGCCTCACCGACGGCTGCGAAAGAGAACAGCGCACAGTCACGCGCTTTCTCTCCTTCTCTTTTGGTGCGGAGGCGCGGCGCCGGACAGCGGGGACTCCGCGACTGGGCACGAAGAGTTTGAAGTGGTGGCGCTTTTGGTGCTTTTGTACTTTTCCTCCTTTTCTGCGAGCCGTCAGATGGAGTGGCTGCTGCGCTTCGGGCCTCGTTCTTCGTGTTTGCGCCATTTTGCCTAGTCGCAGCGAGCTATGTCTCGCAAGCGGAAAGCACTCTCCTTTAAAGAGAAATTAGACATTCTTCGAAAAGTCGATGAGGATCCCAAGAGGAAGCGGACGGAGTTGGCTAAGGAGCTAGGCCTCGCAACGTCAACACTGAGCACAATTGTTGCACAGCGAGACTATCATGAAAAATGTGCTTTCGTTCAACGTCAACGCGAAGCAAGCGAATTCGGACACGCTTATTTCGAACATACCGCGCACCGACAATGCTCTTAGCAGCGCGCCAAATCACGCGGCGGCGCCTCCGACCGGCATTGCTCTGACACCGCCATAGAGCAAAAGCTCAGGAGAGACCCCTCAATGCCGCGCGCGAAGGAACGGGGAAAAAAAAAAAAAAAAAAGAACCCGCGGCGGAAATTTCCTTCTCTCTCAAATTGCAAGGTCGCCGTTTCTGCATCGCGCCGGAACAAGCGTGTACGTGCCGACCAGAGTGTTCTAGACAACCGTATTCTAGCACACACTAGTGCCAACGTCTCAGCCACGCGGATAAAATAGCAGTGAACCCTTCTCCTCTATTTTCTAGTCACATGTTGACCTTGCACGCTGCGGCAGCAGCGCAGAGGGAAGCAGCGGCGGAGGCACAGTCGGGCCAACGAAACTGTCACGCCCGCTTCCCGATAACGGCAGAAAACAAAACTTCAGGGGGCGGCTAAAATAAGCTGGCGCCAGCACGGCGGCGGGCGCGCAACGGAGAAGTGCGCACGGAGATGTGTGCACGGAGTCGAAGGTGAGAGGGCTACGAGGGAGTTGAGAGGGAGGGCGAGGGGAGCCACCGAAGCGGCGGAGTTGACGCGGCCAAATCCGCTTCCTTGCCGCCCTCCTCCCTCACCTTCGACGGTCTCCGCGCGCACCCGTGTGCCGGCACCTGCCCGCTCGCTCCCTGAAGCTTCGTTTTCTGTCGTTATCGGGAAGCGACCGTTAGCCGGCGTGGGCAATTTCGTGGCCCGCTGCTTGCTATGCGCTTGCGCGCCGCGATATTTCACGACTCGCACCGTTCGTGCATCGTGCTATGGTGCACGAATACTTCAAAAATACGTCCTTTTAATTCGAACAAATTTTCGGGCCCCTTCGAGTTCGAATTATTGAGATTCGACAGTAGTTTTAATTGTGGTTCGATGATACGAATTTCGGCTAATACGAATATTTTTCGTGACCCCGTGAGATTCGTATCATCGAGCTTTTACTGTATTAGCACAAAATTACCAAAGTTTGAGTTTTGAAGGAACACTACTTCATCAGCCAGAACTGATTCAGCATTTCCCTTTAGTGTCCCTTTAAATAGAAAACCAAACTGTACTAGTTAGGGCACTATGACTGCAGAATTCCTTCAGCTTTTTCAGGAGCAGCTGGGGCTCACCAGGACTGCATTTTAAAATTCCATTTTGCAACACCTGTTTTGATAACACACATGTACATACAGTCAGAAAAGTGCAAACTTTGCAAACGAACTGAATATTTGTCCTTATGTTATATTGTGCATTCAATAAATTACGCTTCATAATGTGCAGTGTAGAGTGACATAAACATGCTAATGTTGTAAATGTTAGGGTGGGAACGCTGTTTAACCCTAGAAAGCGAAAAGTTTTGATAAGCTGAGCTTGAAACTTCAAAATGCTGACTTAGGCGCGGAAAGCTCAACGCAATACCCATAGCGGCGTTCTTGATATGCCGAAGCAAAGTTTTAGCTGAGGACAGCTCAACAAACCAACTACTAATTATTTAATTATTATATCAATCAATTATAACACAAGCAACATTCAATTGTTCTTTTAGATTCAAATGCTCTCGCCATTGCTAGAAGTAAAGGTGGCCATGCTGTGCTAATTTTCCTTGACGTGGAATGGTGTTTTTCTAGGGTTAATAATAATGAAAAAGGCTACTCATTATTCTTCAACTATTAGATATTTGATTCGATTCTGGGACCGTTCGAGTCATATTTGATTCGGTCTCAGTATTAGCACAGCCCAGGCCCGTAGCCAGTAATTTTTTTATTTTTTTCGGAGGGGGGGGGGGGGCACTTTTTGAAGGCCTTAACTATTTGAGGAAAGCACCTATTTTTCAGTAATTATTACCGTTAAAGCATGGAAAGATCAAATTTCGGGGGGGGGGGGGGGGGGGCTAGCACGGGCCTGGCATATCGCTAAAGCATGAGTATGTGCATCAATAATACGAGGCACTGAATACCTGCTGCTTGATCTGCCGGCTCGACTCCTTAAGAAAGGCTATGACAAACCAGCTGCCAGGCAGTGGGTTGAGCACGTGGAACTCGGGCATTTCCGTGGGCTGAAACTTGGTCTCTGTTTTGAGGTGATACAGGGACTGGCTCGGAAGGTGTGTATGAGCGGGAAAAGAGCTGTTGTCTGCTGCCACCACAGGATAGCTGCCATGCCTGAGGTAGCTGCAAAACAGAACAAAAACAGTGGACTGACTTCAGCAACTCCTGCGGCTGTGAACTGATTAGAGAATTGCAGAATAGCGCACGGCTCCCAAGGCAAACCTGAACAGCTTATAAACATCAAGAAATAGTGTTCTCTTCACTGCATATGCTCCGTGTTATAAAAGAACACAGAAGCTGGCCATCTTGTAGCAATGGCTGATTTGATGTTCATCACATCATCATCTTTTATTTTCTCTTCTAGTAGGACCTTCAAACAGGAAGTTGCATCTTTTTATTTCTTTTCAATACCTGATACGATATTCGGTTTAAGTGGCTTACATACACTATCCTAAAGTACACTAGTTGGCCAGTTTAACATATGTAGTGTTTACGTGTAAGAAATAAAATTGTCTAGCATGGTGGTGCTCTTGGCTCCGACTTCAGTGAGAAATGTCGAAATGACCTCATTTTCACTAACATCGATCATCAATAAATGGTGCATTTAGCTTTCACTTTCTCTAAGCTCAACTGAAACGCAAGTTATGCGTGGCTAGCCCATCAAATTTCTGAGATTGTTCAGCGATTATGGCGTCTGCAAACCGTATGAGATGTGTCAACAAGGAAACAACAGCATGAGTGCTCATGTATAATTTTGGCTTGGACAGGTTCAACATGAGACACTAGGTGGTGCCCTGCCTCCTAACTAAAGAGTGTATTGACACAGTGTATTGAAATAGCAGAAAAGGAACACAGGCCCCTATGGCTTGCCTTTCTGGATATCAAGGGAGCCTATGACAGTGTAATCCAAAAGGATTTGTGGGACATACTGGGCACTCTAGAGGTGGAAGATGGAGTAAGAAATCTTTTAAAAGATATCTATAAAAGTAACAGGGTGCTTATAAAATGGGAAAACAAGATATCTGGGCCTATAGAGATACAGCAGGGGCTTAGGCAGGGGTGCCCTCTGTCACCTCTGTTGTTCATGCTGTATTTACAAGGATTAGAGAAAAAATTAGAGAGGAGCGGACTTGGCTTCAACCTTTCCTATTTCAAGCAGGGAGAATGGATTAAACAGTCATTACCAGGACTGATGTATGCAGATGACATTGTACTTATGGCTGACAGCAAGGAAGACTTGCAGAGATTAATGGACATCTGTGGTAAAGAGGGAGATAGCTTAGGTTTGAAGTTTAGTAAAGAAAAATCGGCAGTCATGACTTTTAATGATAATCAGGGCAGCGAGCATAGGATACAGGAGGTTACGCTGGAGGTGGTGGATAAGTACAAATATCTTGGAGTGTGGATAAACAATGGGGCTGAGTACCTAACGGAACATGAAAAATATGTGACGGCTAAAGGTAGCAGAAATGCAGCTGTGATGAAAAATAGGGCACTGTGGAATTACAATAGGTACGAAGTGGTGAGAGGGATTTGGAAAGGGGTGATGGTCCCTAGTTTGACTTTTGGCAATGCGGTCCTGTGCATGAGATCAGAGGTTCGAGCAAGGTTGGAAGTTAAGCAGCGAGGGGTAGGTAGACTGGCTCTGGGAGCACACGGAAATACACCAAATCAGGGGTACAGGGTGACATGGGATGGACGTCATTCGAGTGCAGGGAAGCCAGCAGCAAGATAGAATTTGAGGAGCGATTGAGAGAGATGGCAGAAAAGCGGTGGGCAAGGAGAGTTTTCAGTTATTTGTACATGAGGAATGTTGATACAAAATGGAGGAAGCTGACCAGAAAACTGTCAATCAAATATTTGGACTGCAGGAGGGGTGCAAACCAGGAAACAGCGGTTAAGAAAAAGGTTAAGGAAACAGAGAGGGGTCTGTGGAAAACAGGGATGCAGACGAAATCAGCACTGGGCACATACCGAACTTTCAAGCAAGAAATTGCCAAAGAAAATATCTACGATAATTCTAGGGGAAGCTCTTTGTTGTTTGAAGCCAGGACGGGAGTATTGCGGACTAAGATGTACCGAGTCAAGTACCAAGGTATAGATACGTTGTGCTGTGCGTGTGGAGAAGAAGAGGAAACGGCTGAACACCTCATACTTTTCTGTAAGGGGCTTAACCCTACAGTGCAAGGCAACGGGGCTGATTTTTTCAAAGCATTGGGGTTTAGGGACAGTGAAGGCAAAATAGACTTTAAGCGGGTAGAAATAACCAAACAGAGGTTATCTGATTGGTGGATAAAATTAAGGCAGGGGTGAAATTTCACCCACCACAAAGTACAAATTATGTTAATAGCCATGGCTAGGTGGCGTATGCCACCGCCCGATTTAAAGGGTTCAGCCTCATCCATCCATCCATCCATCCAAAGACCTTCAAGGGGTATGCAATAAAAGTAGCGTCCTGTAGGGCACTTGCTTTGTAAATTATGTAAAGTGAAAAATACTATACTAGAACTGTCTATTTCCTCCACCTACGTGTTATCTGCAGTCCCTAAAGACACTAAATAGCAAAACTAAATCTGCCTAAACTGATATATCACTCTTTCAAAACCTTTTCTTTTTATTCATTTGGCAATAAAGGGTAGATTATTACTGGAGAAGCCAAAGGCAAACCTTTCTCTTTTAAATAGTTTGCGATGAAACCTTGACAGCGATACATGAGTACGAGGTGATAGATTTCAAGATACTTTCTCATAACACTTAGGCTGTTTCAGTGATGAATTAAGCTTCTCGAAATTTGCTAAGCTGAGCCTTCGGTTCCCTTTGAATGTCATGAGTCCTTCACTGGTAAAGAACTAACTACATCCAAACAAATGCAGTCAAAATACACGACTGAAGTGATGCAATAACTTCAGCATGGCGTCGCCACCACACTTTCCATTCTTGCATCTTCTCTGGCGTACCGATCGTCATCTCATGGTAAGAGTGGTCTTTCTGCCTATTGCAGACGCACAATTTACTAATAACGGTCAAAGTAATGTTCTTTAGTGGCTCTTTAATGTTACGCTTATCATATTCCATATCACCGCTTGTTGATGAGGTTCAGCAATGTGAAAAATATATAACTGTTCATCTATTGAAATAAGTACTCTAGAACAGAAGCTAGAAGTCAAGGGTAGGAAAGTGTAGTCTATAGGCAGGACAGCCTAAATAAACCCACTGCTGTCCAACTCAGAGAATTTGTGCAGAAGCACCACCAATTACGTTTGCTCATTTCTGTGACATCACATAGGAGACAAACTTCCTTCGCCATAAGCACCTCTCTGGAACTATGTTTTAGTGTGTGGAGGTACATAGCAGTGCGGTTCTGTGGACATAGCTTATATATACTGAATTCTTATGTTATCACCATATATAAAGCAGCAGTGGATTAGATCGAGTCACTAAAATTAGGAAACTTGTAGGCGTGGGACGGGTTTGTTTGATGCATCACAGTGGTAAGTGAAGAGCTCTGGGAGATAAGAAAACTTTTTGTGCAGTGGAATTGAAATAGGTTGCAGACAATTATGAAAGGCGTACTGACATGTAAACTGGTTGTGAAGGGCAGTGCTTATCGTCCATGAAGGCCACAAACTGCCACGCTGCCCGGGACGTTTGAGCAGGCACTGTGAAGTGGAAGATGGCCACATCGCTGAATGTCCGATATGGCCGCAGAAGGCTCTCCTGGTAGGCATCTGAAGGGGTGTACACTGGAGTGCCCAAGGAAGTAAGCAGCAGTGCAAGGTAGAAAAGAAGTTTCATCATGGTTATTTCATCTCGGAATCAAAGTATAATTGAACATAGAAGTCAATGTAGTTGCCGTAACTCTTTAAATAAATGGGTGCTTTTAATGCATCGTAAATATCTGGTTGAAATCAGAGGAACTAGCATGCTACAGTAGTTTATAAGAAGACGTTCTGGCCAATTTTGAGTAAGTGTGATGCTTTGTGGATTCAAGTCAATACTATTTCTTAGAAGGGTGCTGTCATAGGGTTTAATGAAGTTTTGAAAGTGCTTTGGAGATTGAAATGTACCCTTATTAATGCCACTGGCAAAAGTTGTCATTGATAGGTCTTGTTTAAATGTCCATTGCAAGTTAAATGACATCAGCATACAAGCAGTGGCACCAGACGGCATTTGAAAGGAAGTAATGTGAGGCAAGGTGCAATGCAATGTAGAAGTGAAGATGAAGAAATTAGTTCAGGCAAGGGTAATATTCCCACAATAAATGATCAGCAAAATGTAGTTGATTGTATTACGTTCACCCCGCCATTGCTACGCCCAGCTTTCATGAAAGCTGTCTGGTCAGCTGTATTTTTTTTTTCTTTCCATCTTGCTCATTGGCGTCAATTGTATGTCCAAGCGCTGACAAGTGCAGTGGTTTTATAACAATGTTGTGGCGTATACAGACACAAAACACTTGGCTGGTTATACGAAAAGACAGAGAATAGGTATTACAGTACACTATGGACTCTAATACAATTAACATTGCAACTGACCATGCAGTAGCAGTCTAGGTGCAACTCTTTGGCTGTCAATGCAGTCATTGTGGCAGTTTCGGTGGTGTTTAGAAACTACCACTGACTCAGATGAGGCCAGATTGATCACATCAGAGCATAATTTAACACATGCAAAGTACCTGCATGCACAGTGATGAGACTGTGTTACATTCTTAGTTGACTGCCCATTGACTGAACATTTTGCATATACCACTCAAGCTGGCTTGACCATGTTCAAGTATTGAATTTTTTTGTTGTGTGTGCGTGTGTGTGTGTGTGTGTGTGTGTGTGTGTGTGTGTGTGTGTGTGTGTGTGTGTGTGTGTGTGTGTGTGAGAGAGAGAGAGAGAGAGAGAGAGAGAGAGTGAGATTATTGGAACTTTTCTGCCTTGTACGAACAAGCCCGCTGTGAATGAAAGAGCACATTGAGGCATATACGAACACGAATATTCAAGTTCAGAGAACGTCACGGAAATGAGCTTATGGCTATAATGAGTGATGAAAAGGCTATCGATCACTTCAAACTCACGCTGACACGGTTTACCAACGGCATGTCACAGTACGGGGACTCAACCCGTTGTAAAGGCGTGCGCACGCTTAACTACGATCGAAGCTGCCCTAACTCCAAAACAAGCCGTAAATATCCACGTTGCAGCGCAGATATACCGCCACAAGTAACGTTTACTATTTTTTTTTCTTCTTTGCTTCTCTAAAGCCGTTGCACAACTGGTCTCAGCCAGCGCACAGCAGAAACACTTCGTCATCCCAATTTCAAACTAGCGCAGCGCGTTCAACCAACTCGAACTCGTGCACCTCACGATTGAGCGCAGCGTCCTTTACGAAACGAGAAATCCCGAGCACGAGCAACTTCCCGCGCGAAACCCCACAGCTGCACTGAGCGATCGCGACGTACAAATGAACGACAGAGAAAAGAAAAATAGAAGAAGAAAAGAAAAGCGGGAGGAAGGATGCATCGCCTCTCCTTCCTCAAACCTGCATCCGCAAATCGCACCGACTGTGAGCTCGAGCTGTCACACGCATCCGCGAGCTGTTTAAACGGTGACGTAAACGACTTACGTACTCACCTAGCGGAACTCCGAGGCGAACGGAGTGCAGAAGCCAACACAACCGTAGCAACCGCTCCATGGGGGAACAGCTGTTCGCCATTTTCTCGGCTAGCCAGCCATCCCCCTCCGCTCCGCTCCGTGCGCCGAGCGATGTTTTCTTTTTGTGAGAGCCCTGTCGTCACGCGGGTTCATTCGCTTTCGCTTGTTTTTGCTGCGCGCGTTTTGCCGCCGGAGCCAGGGTCCAGGTCTCGATAAAAAAAAACCGGTCTCGGCTGCGTTTAGCGCTTTCGAAACGCGCGTTATTTCGGCGCGTTTATTTAAGCAAAACGGGACCGTCGCGAACGGGTTTCGGGGGGCGATTCGATCTGGTAAAATTCCGGCAGACGACGCGGCGGACCCTCCCGCAATCCGAAACTGGCCGGAGCTTCGTTCCGCGTGACGTAGGTGGCGGGAGCCCCGTTTCGAAAACGTAACCGCGGCCAGCTGGCTAGCAAACGCGCGCGCGCGCGATTTGAAACTTACCGCGGCTGGCTCGTTAGTGCGAGACGCAATTTCATTTATCTCGGAAGAAAAAAAATGTAGCGCTTTAACTTTCACATCGAGTTACGGTGCCCCATAGAAGTTCGTTGGAACTAATTACGCAACGACATGCGCGTGCAGCTCGACCCTGGCGCTCATGGAGGGTAGCACGCACACCGCAACATTTACTTTAGTTGGCGTTCGTGGAGGGGATGCCTTATATTATTCACCAGAAAAGCGATACCAACGTTATCTGAGAAAGCCCCGAAGCGTGAAGGAAACGACACTAAATGAACACGTCATCAAGTAACCGTTGCGCAGATTCCCATGACGTCACGCACGTCTGTCTTCCAGCTCTTGTGATCGGGTGTTCAGCGACAAAGTGTCAAGGATTAGCTGTTCATTGAACGGCGTCCGAATGGGTACATCCAATTCCCTTACGTAGTCATCAGGGTGACTTTCACCGTAGCGTGACTTGCAGCATTTGTGATCCCGCTGATTACATCACGAGGTCTGGTCTGAGAGTCACTCCTGGTGGTGCACTCACTCCCCCGGCAGTAATTTACATCAAATTCCTCCTCCCTCCCCCTTCCCCGCTTTACACTAATCTAATAATCCATTCCTCCAAAATGACGTACGTATCCCCAAATTTTCACGGTGTCATATGGTAATCAACGTTCATGAATATCGTGAAGACCGGCAGCGTATGGCAGCGTATGGACAAACCGTACACCACGGGTCTCTCTGCGAAGACAAATCAATTTTTAAAAATTCACTTGTGGCAGATAACACAATTCTAATCCTTGAGCTGGATTGCTCAGACAGGCGGACATTGTTTGAAGGAGAATTCAAAACGCATAACTGACTAATTAAAAAAATTCACCAATTAGCTTTTTTAACTAATTACCTTACGGCACATTATGCAACTTACAAATTGTAGCCGGGGAGTTGTCAAGGCGGATCCACTTGGAATGACACCAGTTTCTAGATATTAATTCCCGAACTTGGCGAAGAAATACATTGGCGGTCGTTACTTTTGTGCTTCAGTACATAAAATGGCGTTTTGTTAAAAAAGGGGGAACGACAGTGCAATTTTTACCGCAACTTTGATGATGTATATGTGGAAAATGGCGCCATCCAAAGAATTATTTTCGAGTAGATATGTGTTGCAATCTCAACGGCTACAATTTGCAAATTGCAACGTGTGCCGTAAGATAAATAGTTAAAAACTTAATAAGCGATTATAAGCGATTTTTTCTTATCAATCAATTAAGACGATTCGACGATTTATCATCCGCCTATTCGAGTGGAACAGCCCAAGGACTATAATTGTGCTATCTGCCGCAGGAACACCTGGTATACAGGGTGTTCATTTTAAAGTTTTACTGAATTTTTAGAAATAGCCTGCGGGCAGGTAGCATAATTCGTATCATTGAGCTAGGTTTTTCGATGAGGCGGATATTAGTAGCACAAGAAATCGGAACACATGTTCAACTAATTAACAACAATTCACTAATTAAGCGCGCGTGACACCGGGCTTGTTAATTCAGTTAGTAAACGAATGCTTACAAATTCATACGGCCTATAAAACTACTATCCTTACTTCGTATATAGCTGTCTACTAATTTGCTATCGCAATCGATGCTTCGCCTTTCGGGTGAAACTGCGACTTTTTCGTAGTCACGAGCAGACGGAATCCCCACCAGGAAGCGTCTATGTAACGGCGTGTAACATGCGGTCACAGAACGCCGGCGCGACTTGCCTTACATATGCATTTACGAGCGAGACTCCCTTTTTCTGCCGAACGCACGTGGTAGTCTGCGGCGCGGCCTCCAAGGTTGTAACGATGGGGTCTCGGAGGCCACGTCTGCGGCATAGAGTTTCCCACACAAATCACTAGAGGAAAATCTGGCGCTGCGATCACTTAGCTTCCACGGGATTGATGGTTGCTAGTAGATGGATTTGTATGATCTTCGCGGTGCATTTCCACTGGTGGCCTTATTGCGCACTCTGCGTTTCACGCGAGTCCCCGAGTTGCTCGCGTTGCTGTTGGCCACTTGCGCGATGCAGACGGGACCGATCACGTGGTAGGTGAGAGCTGCGACGTCGTCCCTGCAAGCGAAGAGACATGACTCTTCCGAAAAACAAGGGCACACGGTCTTTGACCTAAGCTTCTCGTCATCCAGCGATCTAATCACTGCGCCTGTTTGTTGGCAAATGCCCAAACCTCGTGAATGGCTATTTATTCAAAAGTTATTGCTGTAAAAATATACACGTAGTTACTTCATAACCCTATTAAATCCGTATGCACCATATCCATAATCCCGTATAATGTAAACGGCAAACCTGTATGTTCCCTAACTTAACCTGTTCCTCTAACCTAACTTGTACAAAACCTGTACGTTCCCATATATAAAGCCATATATGAGATTATGGTAGGGGGCTTAGTGTTTTCTTTCTATGCCCCTCCCCCATTCGTTTTTGTTTACACAGAATGCGTGATCCCGCTGCTGCCCCACGTCACATCGAAAACAACTCAGGGCGGAGGGCCGGGACACGGAAAAAAAGAGTGTCACGTACATGGAGTGCTTCGTCTTGCATGCACCGCTAATGTATATATCACAGGGCTCGCGGCAGCAGGCATTGTAAACACTGCTCGCGAACGGGCTATATAGCATCGACAGGTAAGTGTCGCTGGCAGAAGCGTACGCTGCACACTATCGAGGGGAGCCGTCGGCGCACTCCATCACGCAGCGAACACGTGATGGCGTGCGTTGTGTGGCCGCACGTACGCTACGATGCATACGCGTCCATCTCCCAGGGCATTGTTCGCACGTGTACGCGTTGCCGATACACGGCGACCGACGCAAAAGCAGCAGCACTATAATATACCAGCATACAGCCTTGGACAAGGGGCATTATCAACCACTCTGGCAATTACCATTCCAAAAGCAAAAGAGAAAAAAGAGGAATGAGAAGACACCACGCCACTAATGGGCTAAAACGAAGTAAACATTAGCGTATCTATCAGCGTAGCGTATAATGTTAGGAGCAACGCCAATGGTAAACGGAACGCGATTCGGTTTAGCGCGTTTAGCTCTTGCCCCGCTTGGCTTTTTTCCAAGACTTGTTCTAATGGCTATGACTTGCCGGTGATATTTACTGGCTCGCTCCTACGGTAATTTCACGCGAGCAGCTCTATAAGCCATGACAATTGAAGCGAGGCAACCGCTTTCGCGTAGAGCGCCTCCTTCAGTGGCCTCTATGATCATAGCTTTCTATCTATATCTTTTTTTCCACATTGACATTTAACAATGAATGTGTAGAGTATACTTGTAGGGCCTGGTTTGATTGGACAGTATAGCCTCAATCAAACTCGGACTAAGATGAACGCATATTTTCCCTTTGGTGTGGATTGCTTTTGGGTGCTACTAAAGTGCTTGCGCCGTTTTCGGATTGCAATTAGTGCGGTGATACTCAGATGATATTGGCTTCGGCATCGCCGGTGGGGAGGGGGCTCGGCGATTACAACGTACGAAATTATTTAGTATGTATATGTAATGCGGAATACACTATATATTTTCTTTCTACTAGATGTACTGATTGACATACTGTAACTACGTTTTGTATACTCCTGGTTCCATCAACACGATGTCACAAGCCTTTTTAGCGCTCCTAACTTCTGCCTTCATAAACAACGCGATACCTCGCGCCGTTATCATCGTAATGCGCGTAGTGCACCTTTTTGCTTTCGCAAATCGACTTCTGGCGCGCCGCCGTAATAGCTTCATTTGCATTCGCGGAGTCGTAACCTGCGCGATAATTGCAACAGGCGATGAACGACGCCGATAGTCACCTACAGACGAAAACATTCAAGGCAAGACAAGGATCGAAACAAACAAATACCAAAAATGGATGCCGGGATTACCACCTTATGCAGCTGGGCTGTTAATTTCATTGCCTTTATCTTTCCTTCCTTAAGCCTTTCCTGACGTACACGCTCGTTTGCGTCTGGAACCGGAAAGCAGACGAAACCGAAGCAACCATCGTCCAGACGATACAAAACACGCTGTTCCTTTCCGTAAACCGCACGCGCGAGACATATTTGTAATCGTGCGCCTCAACTGCCCTTTCCCTTTGCGCATGCGACACGTGACCATGCCAAATTGCCGGCGTTTCGTCATTACTCTTTTGCTGTTTGTTTTCGAACGGCAAAAAAAAGAAAAAGAAAGGAAACGTCAATCCGCGCGCGCGCCGCCCATGCACCCCACGTAGAGCCAGAGTGCTTCAGCCGAAGCAGTAGTGAAACTCCACTGCGAAACCTGCCCCTGTAATCTGATCAATTCCAGAAAACTAGCAGATGCACGCGCCCTCCATGGGTAATAAATGTAAGTATTTATTGGCAACAATTACCTCCAAATCTGACCGATTTCTCCTTCTAAGCACACAGGCAGATGCCGCGGCAATTGGTAGACTACAGTATTTTGATCAATAATTGTGACGACTTTAGAGACATGTTGCACGTGGATTATTTCACAGCTGCGATGATTGAAAAGCTCTGCGTAGAACTCGCGACGAGGACACACACGGTGCGGCGATCGGGTCTCCATGGAAACGAACCGCGACACAAAAACTCGTCTGCTTCGCTTGGAGTCCCAGAGCAGACGAACAACCGCGTGGGATCTTTTCTTTCTTTGTGCCAACCTTTCCTCTCGTTCGTTCTCTTGATTTTTTTTTCTTCTTTCATTTCGCTTTTCTCTCTCCTTTGTTTTTTCTTCCGCTAATCGCGTCCTGTCGCGCGGCTGCAAAATGTGAAGTTGGCGTGCGAACGAGTGAAGGCCCCCCGGTTCCCTGGAGTCCCGGTCCTGCGAGGCAGCCGAGGCGACGGTTTCCAAATCGGTGAGGCGACCACCGGCGACATTCCTTCGTGTCCGCTCAAGGCGCGAAATATCGCACTAGCTCTTTCCGGATTCCTCGAGAGTATTTGCCTTCTTCTGGAGGTAAACCTTCGGCGTGACGCGAACCGCTGTTTCCGTCGCTGTAGGGAGTGTATTTGAAATGCGATTTCTCATTTTGTCACCTTTCCCCGAATGGGTTGAACGTGACTCCCAGAGCAGAAAAAAAAAAAACGAAAAAAGAAAGAGAGAGAGAGAGATAAAATGTAGATATCTCCCCTTCTCATCGTGAAATGTTGTCTCAGCGATGTGGGGATCTATCTTGCTTTGTAAGCCGTCAAGGGACATAAACTACTACGTGAGAAAACATCGCTCCCTACCACCTCCGCCCAAAAATCCACGATACGTGCCTTGTCTTCTTAGAAACGTATTAACTTGGTAAGGTTGTACATGATACACCTTCAAACGCATGCGTCTGAAAGCGCCGAATGTTTAGAAAAATAAAACCTGAATGGGGTAATAATTTCGAATCAGACCTTTGGTATAGACGGCGTATACAAAGCTATATGGACATGTCTTCAAGCACATGTATCTCTTCGCGGAAATACTGCGGCTTAGGCAGATTACATTCGCCGGTAGGGATAAAGACACTTTTGTCTCTTTCGGTGTTCATACGTGCGACAAAAACTGCGTTGTCTCTTCTACAACGGCCAAGCTATACTAGCCCACCACCATCCCCTCAGCGCTCCAACGAAACGATTTGTTCGGAGAGATTATCGTACAAAAAGAATACGGCCTATTAACTTCCAGTGTTTTGTGTAATATGGTTTAAATCGCTCGCGAGAATGTTCAGCCGAAACATCATAATATGGTGGCCTTGCATTTTAAGCCGTGGTGTTGAAAAGGACTTTACATGTCTGGGTGTATATGTTACGTTCGGTCGGTCTGGCTGAATGTCTGAGATTCAACATTTCAGATTAACCGGAGCATTTTTCTTTTGTCCCGAGTAAAGACATTTTTTTTTTAGTGCATATAGACTAGCGGCAGCGGGCTCGCGCAAAAGGCCCACCTATGCCAAAAAGGTTTTATGCGGAGGTGGGAATACTACGTGTAATTAGGCTTAGATCTACCGTTCACCTGTTGCCTGTGCGAGTATGTGTTTTGAGTCCATACCATGCCAACTTTTACGATTTTGTCAAAAAAATCACGATTTTTAAAGCTTTACTACGGTTGTCGTACTGACACCAATTGGTTTACGATTCTTCATTTGCGTCTAGCTTAGAGAAAAGACGATTTCGAAATAACACAGATGCGGTCGCTGACCAATTTCTCATTACATGATTTTTGATTTGATTGGATTTATTGATTACCATTTACACACACACACACACACACACACACACACACACACACACACACACACACACACACACACACACACACACACACACACACACACACACACACACACACACACACACACACACACACACACACACACACACACACACACACACACGTACAGAGGAGTGGTAAATGGAGGTGGATAAGGGGAAAAGCCGCACAGACGCGGCTTGAGGCAACCTCACCCCCTTAGGTACAATATGGCTGCATGGAGTAACACATCAAGCGCCATATGTATTGTATTTATATAGTGGCCATAAATCATTACAGTTATACAATAAATGAAAAACAATGAAATATTTCCACAATGCAAACACACTGCAGCATTGAAATAATTAAATGATATGCACTTGGTAACATATATAGGCAAAAAAACAACAACATAACATATATTATTAAACATTCACAAACGCGCTCTAAAGAAGTGAAAGCAATAGAGTTTTAAATTCTGACAGCGATAAATCCTCTAAATTGTAGCCTGTTCTATCATACGAATTCAGTAATCTTGGAAGGTTATTACACAGCATTTGACAACCGTAGTTGGTTCTAGAGCGCGGAACCTTCCATACTTCAGGTGTACAAGTTGAATAACGGTATGAATTGACGGATAGTATTGCAAGTTCTACAAGTAAGGTATTATTACGTTTGTTACTAAAGTAATATTCGCGTAATAGTCTGCAGTTATAGATGTTATGGGCTGTAGCAATTAATGTTGTATTTCGCAAACAGGTTTTCAGTATGGGCGGCATACGGTACATTAGCGATGACACGTATTTTTTTCTCCTGCATACGAAAGAATTTACTCAATTTACACTGAGTCATGGTGCCCCATACAAGATGCCCATAATGTAATGTGAGACACAAATAAAGCATTATAAATTAGGAATTTTACAAGAGACGGGTAAAGTATATCTGTAGCGATTTAAAACGCCTGTTATGCGGCTAAGTTTTTGGAGTACAGAGCTTACATGGTCGTCCCATTGCATAGTACTTGTGAAGTGTGCCCCTAACACCTTTACAGAATGAGCAAGCTTTTATACTTGTAGATCTATACGCTAATGTTAGATCTGAAGTAAGGCTCATGCATTTGGTATGAAAAATTACAGCCTTTGTTTTCGCCATATTTACTTTTAAACAGTTCTCTGTGGACCAATGGGATAGACTGCACAAGAAGTCATTTGCCATAGTAATTAAATTGGTGAAATAACCGGACGAGATGAAAACACTTGTGTCATCTGCGTAAATTATAAATTTCGCCTTTTCGTAGATAGAAGTAATATCGTTAGCGTATAAGTTGAAGAGCAACGAACCCAAAATGCTGCCCTGTGGTACGCCACAAGAGATTGATTTGGTTACCGATGTATTATTGCCTACAGAACCAAACTGGACGTCTGTTATTAAGATAATATTTTAATAATTGAAGTGGAATGTCCTCTAATTAGCATATTTCTCTAAGTTGTAGAATGAAATGTTGTGATTAATATGGTCAAACGCCTGTGTAAAGTCAACAAATATGCCTTTTGTTAATAGCTTATGTTCGACGTTCTCCAATATAAATTCTTTTTGATCGAGAAGAGCTAATTCAGTGGACCTATTTTTACGAAAATCATATTGAGCATTTGAAATTATCTTCAATTTTTCACAGAATGAAAATAGCTGACTTAGAATAATTTTTGACACCCTTCTGAATAATAATAAAAAAAAACAGAGAGGATCGATATCGGACGATAGTTTTTTATATCTAATTCATCACCCTTTTAAATGATACTACTACCTTAGCAACCTTCATATTTTCGGACACTTCGATTATTCGGACCCACCCGCGGCACGGAGCGAAACAAACTTATAGAAACAATGTATAACAACAAAATAAATATTTCGACCGCCATTAAATGAATATTTCACAAATAAATCTAGGGAAAATTTTGAGGCACCGATAACTTTTGCTGCGACTATATCACCATGTTTTTTAGCTCGATCAAGTTCTTTAAAAAAAATCAAATTAATTATCTGTAGAGTTTAACACCAAAAAATCTGCACATTGCATGATTTATGAGGGAGGCCGTAGCGGAGGTTTATAGATTAATTTTGAGCACACTGGTCCAAGCGGACTTGGCTGACAAGTCTCCCTGTCGGAACGTTGGCCTGGAACGTTACCTTGAAACGCATTTTGAATCTACAGAGCACCAGTTATGAAATAAGCGCCGCCAAACTTGGGACAACAAGCACTGTTTGTATCAGTTCCGCTAAATTAAAAAAAAAAAAAAAAACGCCCTCTTAAGCAGTGCAGGATGCACTTACATATCTGGAAGACCAAAGAATATATTTTGAGAACGCAAATACCGAAACTGACGTTAGCATCGGAAATCCTAAGTGGGGCGCCGAGCGAACTCACCGGCTCCAACACGTACATTGCAACACGTGTCCTAAATTAGCTAAAATCTGAAATAGTGACACTGTTAATTAGTCAATTCTACGTTTCGATTTCCCGTGCAAGTAACGTACGCCTCTTAGAGCAATCGAGCTTGAGAAGTAGTAGTTGTGAATATATACCGCAAAAAAGTATACAGTCGTGTTCAATATGAGCTACAACACGGTGCAGGCGTGGTCGAAGCAGATTCAAGACTCCATGACGTCGGCACCGACGCACGGAACAAAATTGGACCACTAAATGCCGTTCCAATGACCGGCATTTATTAATCACATCGTATTGCGATAGCAATTATATGGACACTCCAAGCGAATTTTCGTCGTCGGCGTCGCCATGGCGCTCCGCATATATTTATCCATGTGTATGCTATACGCATATCCACGCGGTATATCTGGGTTACGTTGCTAAGGTCTTACGTTCTCGACTAAAGAATTCTTCAGAATTTTGAGAATGGCAGCCCGCAAACAAATTTCATGAAACATAACATTCACTATCTCCTCATGTTTGCTATGGTAACGACTGCATTTCATTGCCTGAGATGAAGATGGAACTACATGTACTACACTGCCATGTTGCTGCCGCGTCCGGTATTTTCATGCGGTCTATATAAGTGATTTCGTAGCACACCTCAAGGTTTCATTCCGCCGTCTGGGACGACACAGAGGTATAGATCAAATGAGTGTCGAATTTCCCGGAAGCGGATGACAAGAATATGAGTAAACCACTTCGTTATACAGTTACACATGTACCGTACTCTGTACCCAGAATGAATATTTTGCGTCATCACTTCCGAGTGAATTTCGCAAAAAAACGTCGAAGGTAATGCGCAATGTATTGTGCAAGGGGTATTAGGAGGGTATATACGTCGATGCTGGTTCGTGTTGGCCGTGATAAGCGACTTGAATGAACAAGGAATGAGCGCGAAGTTTTGATTCCTAGCCTTGGAAAGACGACAGCAGAGACGCACCGAATGCTAAAAACACGCATCTTGGGATCAAGACGTGAGCCTCGACTACAATTTACGAGGGTGACAATGACGAGAGCTTCGGACGTCTTACGACTGCGATTACCGACGCAGGTCGCAAGAGTTCGCGAAGAGAGTAATGAACGTCGCCACTTTGCCATCCGCGATCTTTCTGAAAGCCACGACTTGTTGTGCGAGGACCTGAAACGCAAACTTCGACGGATGAATTCGAAGTGAGTCGCGCCGCAGAAAAATTCGTGCTCCCACCTTCTCACGACTGAACAAAAGCGTACGTGGCGTCGAGCTCGGGCGTGCGCGAATAAAATTAAAGCACGCACGCCAGAGCGAAACGTCGATATTGCATTACAGAAACACACGATGTGAATGATTGACGCTATCCTCGCCAACAAAATCTTGCAGGTTTGGTTCATTACTCATAGCAGAGACGCCCCTCTGACAGCGGAGCAGCGTATACTATACAATCCATCGAGGCAGAGCAGCATGTTTCCGGATACTTCTATACCGCCCCTCGTAAATAAAGTTGAGTGTTCTGCTTCCTAATTCGACTGGTGCCTATCGAACCGGCAACTGTGTCATGAAAGTAGTGTGGTGTAGCCATATGTAAATACACGGGAACAGATGAATCGTTTTTCTCGCCATTCGCTGTACCGATTTCGATAAAAGTTGGTGCAATTAAAGGTAAAACTAGAGTTATATGCGCTGAGGACTGCGGGGGGGGGGGGGGGGGGCTTTTTTTCTAGTTTATGCTGTCAAGTCATTACAAAAATTCTTGAAAATTGCGAAATAAAAATGAAACTGAACAATCAAGTTCACAACACTAAACTGACAATAAAACAAAAAGCGATATATGCACATATTGATGGGTGTCTAAAGCAGACAGAAACGATGCTTTTGTACAGCGCTTTGAAATATTGCGCTTATTTATGAGCAGGGCTCTCCCAAAACCTTCGTTAGCGTTGCGAAAAATTTCACGTGAGTTGCAAACTTACGCATCGCATTTGCCAGCTTTACATGCTCTAACGGATGTAATTTACGAAACTCCGGCATCAGTTTTCGCTTATGAGTTACGGATTTGTAAACCCTATTACAGTTGACTGCATCCAACTTTCCATTTTCGACGAGTTTCGAAATGATTGACTGTGGGGATCCTGTATCAACGGCTTTTACGCGCGCAGGGGAGCCCAGCAAACTATTTGGCTAAGACTACAGTTCCATCGGCAAATTTATGGACGTGTAAGAACATAGCGCAAACAACGTAGCACGACTGAGAAGAAAAAAAAATCGTTCTCCAATAGTGTAACTTTTTCTCTTGTCCGACGTTTCTTATGTGACAGGTTTCTCTTTCAACTAAGATTGGGCCACATGTTTACCAAAACTAATCTCCCAGAAGGATCTTCTGGCCCGAAGTCTTCCTTAGAACAGCCTGAAGGCAAAGCGTAACCATATATCCTGATGTACCTTTACTTTTACACACAGGTTTCAACGCGTTAGTCCTCAAGTAAACGGAAGCGGGGTCAAAGTAGATCCAATGAATAGCAAAATGTGGTTCAATGCTAGATTCATTATGGCCCAACGTTGGAGAAACATTAGTCCTGCTTTCCAAGTTGATATCATACGGTCATCACGTGCATAACTTCCTGTTATTAGAGGGAAATCTGGCGATAGTGTTTGCGACAGCTTCAAGTACATGGCGGTCCAGCGTGCATGGATTTGCCTATAAATTTCATCCTTTTTATTTGGGAACGGATTTGTGACTTTACAAATTCATCACAATTCAAACAATAGCATTGCCTTATAACTGCAGCAATTCGTAGTGATTATTCATGTGCGCGGAGACTTATCCTTGAAATGTACGATTGCTTGGAAGTATAGAAAAACCGTAATAAAAACAACAACACAAGAGCCTCTCATGTCCGCATGTAGGAATTTAGACAAATCCATATACTTTGGGAGTTGAACAATCGCAGAGCCAAAGTTCTCTCTAGAATATTTAGTAACAAGAATTTAGTGACACGTGAACGCAGTAATTGAGTCATGTGGTCAGCTGTCCTGGGAATCGAGGCCTCGTCAAGCCGGAGTATTCTTGACTGCTGCAGCGTCGAAACTTCAGCGCGAAAAGTAGATAAGGACTGAGAGACGCACACGGACACCGCGCTAGTGTTGTGCGTACTTTCCGTCCACTTGTCGCGCTTAAAGGGCCCCTCACCAGGTCTGGCATTTTGAGCTGACGAACGAAGTGCGTACAATGCGCGCAAAGAGCTGAATTTTCAAACTAAACGCATTCTCCTCGCGGGCGCCGCGCTCCAAGACGTCGTCGTATGACGGATGACGTATATCAGCAAGTGCGCCTACGTACATGTATATGCTGTGACGTAACTCATTGTGACACGTGACACAAATGACACGTTCCGCGCGCCAAATCGTGCGCTGCGCGGAACGAGACAAACGCAACAGCTCGTGCGCGCCACTGTCAGCGGAAATGCACCGCGCAACAAGAAAGCGAGAAAAACAAGAAGGCGGGGCCCGCGACGTATGCGCCACGCGATCCTCCAGCTCCGGTATGGGAGAACGCAGGGAAGGAATTTCGCTTACAGAGGCTAGACGGGGCAAGTGGAGACAGTGTCCTTGTTGGCGGTGACGCTCGCCTCCTGAAATCATGGGTTCGCGGCACTGAAATGTGTATATCTCGGCTATTAATGAACCAATGTGAAAAAATCTTGCGGTAGAACGTTCCCAAGAGGGCACGTAACAACTCCTAGTGTATAACCAACATTTTCTATGTGGGCTGGCGAGGAGCCCTTTAAGTTTTAACACGAATGTGTGCGGTCGGCCACAAAAGCTTACGAGACACGAAACTTGCAAAAAAGCTCAATTCCAGGGATGGACCGGTCACGTAGCCTCGAAGTTTCACTCTGGAGTAGTTTCTGCGACCATTCATTCAGTGATTCATAAAAAAAATTAAACTCGCCATGCCTTTTGAGCAGAAATTCACATTTGTCGTGGAATTGGACTCAACACTTTGATGCCCATTGATTGATTTGATGCCCAATCGTCTCTGAACATTTGATGACAATTTGATGCCCCATCAAATTGTCTCATCAAATTTGATGAGAATGCCCCATCAAATTTGATGCCCCATCGTCTCTGAAGCTAACACTTTACAAAACCCTGGTACGTTCTAAGTTAGAGTACGCATGCGCCATATGGGATCCTACTCAGACCACCCTCATTCAAACTCTTGAAGCTATTCAGAATCGCGCAGCACGTTTCATCTTATCGAATTATTCACGTCATTCCAGTGTCACGTCTATGAAGAAAACCCTAAACTTGCCTGACCTTTCGTTGCGTCGAAAGTCATCTCGCCTTAATCTTTTTCACAAAATCTATTATTATAACAACGATTTAAAGGACATCCTGTTTCATCCACCTCATTATATTTCTTCAAGGACCGATCATCGCTTCAAGGTTGGTCTACCGTCTTGTCGCACAAAATTGTGTAATGACTCTTTTGTTCCTAGGACAAGCGTCGCATGGAACCACCTTCCCTCCACAATCGCAAGCATAACTGATGATCACGAGTTCAAGATCGCTTTACAAAATGCCTTGTATCATTTTTGTTAGTTGCACATCTTGTCATTTTTTCCCCACTCCTTTCTGTAGTGCCTTCGGGCCTGAAAGTATTTTCAATAAATAAATAAATAAATAAATAAATAAATAAATAAACACACTTAGCTTACGTATTATACCTTTTTATTTTGCATGTACTTACGCCTTTATTTGCATGAATGTGTATTTTTCTTTCTTAAGCTTGAACGTTTCTATGGCGTACTGCTGTACTTGCTGTCTGGCGGTATGGCGCCAGGGACTGTTGTCAAGCTGTTTTCCCGGCCTTTTGTCTCGATTCCTTTAAAGGAAATAACGTTGGACTCGCATGGCTGCAAATATGAGTGGCCGACTGTGCCAACCTCAAGGGCTGTTTGAGGAGCCCTTTACACACGACACACGACTTCGGCTGCGGGATGTTTTTCGACCGTGATAATGTCGTAAACCTTGACTGCGACCCAAGAGTTTATAGCATTTCTGCAGGATACAGCTAGCTTCAGTGAGACATTGTGAATAAATTTTGTGTTAGTGCATTTGTGTTCCGTGTATGTAAGTGTATGTAAGTGTATTTTAGGGTACGTGTAGTGTGTGTGTGTGTGTGTGTGTGTGTGTGTGTGTGTGTGTGTGTGTGTGTGTGTGTGTGTGTGTGTGTGTGTGTGTGTGTGTGTGTGTGTGTGTGAGCTTTGTTTTCGTTTTGATCCCACTTTCTTTCAGGTTTCACCAACCTTGAAGACTCTGGCTAGGCCAATCTCTTCTGATACCAATAAACTTTTTTGAAGACAATATCTTCTTAACTGACTTCACGCCGGTTTCGTGTACCTGGGTATCTTGTAACCATTTGCAGGAAAAAAAAAACGGCCCTTTCTTTCACGCCTACAGAGCTCTTAGCGAGTTGCAAGAGGTATCAAATTGTAGGTCTAAACGAGACAAGAAGCGAGAAATAGTCGCAGAATATGTAAAGCTAACAACAGTACGGGCGTAATTAAGCGACAATATAGTCTAAAATTTAACCGATTGCACTATGCCCCTGTAAAGGGTGCACCGCCGTAGATATAGACACGTTGCGGCAAAGCCACCGTACGGCACACTTTGGGAAACGGAGCGCGTTCGCTTGGACTAAGCAGGAGGGGTATTCTGTAAGAGTCCACATATGGGACTGTATATTCGGCGACAGCCGAAATGGACAGTCCACTAGGTGGACTCTTACAGAATACTCCTGCCCCCCCCCCCCCCCCCCCCCCTTATGGCTCGCACGAGGCATTGGTGTCTGAAAGGCGGCTTCACTGGTGGCCACAAGAGAGAGTTAGCCGCACAGTAAAATTAACGGTGCGGGCGTAATTAGCGCTAGTAAAGTCGAAAATTAACCACGTTGCACCATTGACTTCACTATCCCCGGGATCGGCCCATTAAAGGGCTAACCACTGTCGACGCTAAAGAAGACAAAGTGAACGTAATTTTTACGTGGAATACGATGCGGATAAGATACGAAATGAGGGAATAATGAACATGTAAGACAAAACAGAAACATATAATCAGCATTTATTCATTGAATCATATGAACCACAATGTGTTGTTAGTTCGTTAGCGTCGAGGTTTGGCCCACCTTTTATTTATTTTTACTTTTTATTATTCATTTATAGGGACACAGGGGGCATGTTCGCACCGTCGCCGTTGTCACGCGTTTCCTATCTACGGCGCATGCGCGGCACACGCGCGGAGGGTTTAGAGGGTCATCAGAGTCGCGCAGTTCGTTTGACGCAAAAAAAAACGACTAAGTGAAGTGGATACACCGTTCAACGCTGCGCTCAATCGCCCGGGTGGCGGAGCCAGGGCAGAGTTCTGCCTTCCGCTGCTGGCATGAGCGTTTTGCGCAGGCGCACTAGCGTTCCTGCTGAGCTGCTGCGTGTATGCACTGGTCTGCGCGGAACGGGCAGTAAACGTCAAGCTAACGTCGTCTAATGCACCTCACTGCACGCTGACTAACGCCGACGTTTTCCCGTCGGTCTAATCTCGTGCGTGCACCATCGAGGTGCGGCGCCTGCAACGCCACCTGGCGACGCTCCTGATCATGTTAGCATCATGAGACGCCTGGGCGCTGTTTCTTCTGCCCAGAAAGAGTTGCCTTGCGTGCTGCGTCGCGTCAACATGTCGCATCCGCGTACTGTTAGAACCCCGTCTGAGAAGCTCAAGCGCAATGCAAAATTTTGCTATCGCTGTCAGTGCACGCTCTTCGGGCGAAACTGACTAATTTTGTCTCTCTCTCCCTCTCTGTGCCAACCTACTCATTTTGTGTTCCTTCTACAGATCATGCAAGACTGTTCTCGCTCTGTCTCTGTTCCCTTTAACAGGAGAGCTGCTCTAGAAGCGTCTTCAGCCGCGAAGACGGCCGACGGGCGACAAACGATGACGTAACAAGCGGGAAGAAAGGCCGTCGCCGCCAGGGGTTGACCTGTCGCATAGCGGAAGGAGGGGGGAGGGGCCGGCATGCGGTTCCACGGCGTGCACGGGGCCAACGTGCTCATCGACGAAGGAGGCAAGCGAGCCACTAGGCTCACGTCCTTCTGCGACGCGGTCACGTTCAGCGCCAAGCCCGTGGCCGTCGGCTCGCGGCTCTCGCTCCAGCTCACGTCCAACGACTCCTGGACGGGCGCGCTGCGGCTGGGGCTGACCACGCACGACCCCGCCACCGCCGTGGTCAGCTCGACCGTGACGACGACGTCGACGGCGAACCCCGGCGGTGCGATCGCGCTGCCTCGGTTCAGCTGGCCCGACCTGGCCTCCAAGCAGGGATACTGGATCCGACCACTGCCAGAGCGATGGATCGCTCACTGTTTCAAGTGAGCCCCCTGCCGATTTTGTAGGTTTACACACAGACAGACACATACAGACACACAGAAAAAAATGTCCTTTAGTGAAGGCAGGCACTTTTTTTTTTTTTTTGTGGGCGTGCACAAGACCGCTGACATGCTACTTTGCAAAGGGAGGTGGGAAATTACCAGAGGAGAATGGAAAAAAAAAGTTGATGAAGAAACGCCACTGGACTTGCGTAAGCATCGTTGCACTTGCTCATTCTCCACGCAGCGCGGTGTCATTATAAATCTTATCAAACTTGATCCGACCAGCACAAACACTTATCAAGCTTTATCGGTCGTTATCATTCTTGTCGGACTACATCCGACTCTTTATCAACCCTTATCGGTCGTTATCAACCTGCGAAAGTGAATGTACAGCGAAGCTGTTGCCAAACCACCACTACAACTGTTGAGGGGGGTATGCAATGCTTTATTGATGGTTCGGATGCTTGTTTTGAGCTTGTTCTTTATTGGAACGTATATGCTGTTCTGTGTGTTCTATAGGTGATTTCAATGAATGCATGAACTGTTCGCTTCCCTTTGCTGAGCGCTTGTGGCCTTAGCCTTACGGGGGTATGAGCGATTGCATTTTTTGCTTGCTTTTACGGGGGTATGAGCAATTGCATTCGTCTTACGTGACGGACGGACATGTTTCTCGTTGAGTAGGCATAGAAATGCTTACGCATTTAGAAAATGCGGGTAATCCGACAACAATATTTACAGGCGAGACGATGGTGAAAAATTCAGGCCTTCCTGTATCACGAAGCGAACTTTGACTCACGCTTTCCGAGAAGGCCCATTTCTGAAAGGCATGTTTGAGCAATGAACCTATAGGCCTGCCGCTGTTTAGAAGGGAAGGGCATATAGGACCCAAGACGTCACGTAACGTCCGGGGAGCGTGACAAATCATGTCCACTTGGCGCTCGAGCCATCTTTCGTCACAGTACGCATTTCGTCTTTTGTCACGAAGACAAAATCTTTCGTCACGAGGAATTCAAGTAATATGTGCTCCACCGCCTTCTAAACTGCCAAAGTTATCGCAGTGTACACCGACTGTTCGCCCTATGTGACACAGATAACTGATCGTTAATGCTGCGTTCGGTGGAAGCTGATGGTATACCGCCTATAAAAAAATTCATTGGCAGGATGTATGGTGAGCAACACCGGAGGAACATGGCTTTGGCCTGCTAGTACACGGTGGGGTGTAAGCGTAAAGGAAAGAAAAAGGGACAGGGAAACTTCAATGAGAAAGACAGGTGATTATGAGTCAGTTTTACAAACGGTCCAATACTTGTTTCAAGTCTACCGACGTGTTATTCTGCCTACACACCATGCAACATCAAGTTACATATACAAACGCATTCACTTCCAATACTGCCGCCCTCAATCGAAAGCGCAGAAGGCGGGCGATACAAAGTTATGTCTATTTGTATCATAGGTTACCACGAACTCAAACCGTGACATACAGTTAACTACCTTATACGAAGAGTTATTTGCAACGAAATCGATAATCGGACGACGTACGGGCTGGTCGGGATATATATATCGAATAGAAAAGCAGATCACGACCGAAATGATAGAGAGTTTTAGCCCTCATAGCATTACCGTCTTACCGTTACCGTTTCCGAAAGGAAACCGGTTGCCAGGAGCGTACCGGGCTCCGGTCTGGCTGTGCCCAGGCTACCCGCTTCGATCCTAATTCGCCCATGTTAGCTGCTCTAGGTCAGGACAGCAAAAAAATAAATGATAAGATCAGTCAGGTCCGCACCCAGGAATAATTTTTGCGAGGGGTTTTGGGGCGGGGATAACGGCGGCCGCTTCCAAAGATTTCTATTTACTTATTTTCGCGTGTGAATTGAGCACATCGCTCACATATGATAGTATATATACACGAAATACATACGTTTATTACTATCCTATCCTATACATAGGAGGTGCTCTTTTTTAAGTTTTATGAAATTTTAGAGAATCGCATGTTGCAGATAACATCATTCCACTGCATGAGCTGGATTTTCAGAGAAGCGGGCATTACTTGAAAGAAAAATTGTAACACGTAATCAACTAATTGACAAAATGCATTCATTAACTTTTTATTTATTTACCTTACGGTACATAGCGCAATTTACGAATTGTAGACGTTGAGCTTGCAAGGCATATTCACTTGGCACGAATTTTGAGGATGGCACTCGTTCCGAGACATGAGCCATCGAAATGCGCTGTTGTTCCACTTTTATATATATATATATATATATATATATATATATATATATATATATAACGCCATTTCATGCACTGAAGCACAAAAGTAACTGGAACGTCCATGTATTTCATCGCACACTTTGGCAATGAATATCTCGAAACTAGTGTCATCCTGAAAATTCATTCTAAGTGGATACACCTGGCAAACTCACCGGCTACAATTCCTAAATTGCAGTAACTGCCGTAAAGTAATGGATTAGTGAATTGGTTATTAGTTAAAAAATTTGTCGCAGTTTCACCTGAAAGGCGAAACATCAATTGCGATAGCAAATTAGTAGAGAGCTATACGGAGTATAAGGATAGAAGTTTTATCAGCTGTATAAACTTGGACATGCAGCAGCACCAGCAACGCGCAGCACAGTTGTCGACGCCGTCGGCGTTTTGCCCGCGTTCGCACCGAGCGCGCGCGGCGTTGGTGACTGTTGCCGGTGCCTCTGGGGGCGGCTCGGAGGTTTTCGACGAGATCAGAATGGGACACTCGTCGAGCAGCGTCGGAAATCTTACCCACCTTCTCGCCTCGCAACGTTTTTATACAAATACGCATTTGGTGCCGCAGCTAAACGTCGCCTCCCCTCCCTCCCTTCCGTCCCCCCACGGCCTTTCGCGCGACGGTATATATATATATATATATATATATATATATATATATATATATATATATATATATATATATATCTTGACATCGTTCATGTGCTCGTTTAGGCGTCTTTCGAAGTTGCCACTTGCACATTATAGCTGCGGAATTCACGTGCCAATGCTTCGCTGACAACGGGTACGCATGGAATGGCGTTCCATCGGCGAGGTGGGTCACGTGGTCCTTGCCAAAATGAAACAACGAATTACTATAAGTCAATGACTGACGTCTTTACAGACGCATTTAAGCAGAAAATTCCCGCTGCAATTTTAGTTTGGGGCACTCTAGTTGAACTATAACGTTTTACCTTGCGTATGTATTACCAAATGGTATTACCCTTTACGGAATACCTGCCTATACCGGAGGCTTGTACAGCACATAACGCTTGCGACGATATCTTGCGAAGCTTCGTCCAAGAACACGTTAGAAACGTTTTTGCGTTGCATAGGTGCTCTCTGCAAAGGAAAAAAAAATAAGGACCGCATATGCAGACGATTACGACGCCGCCGACGCTTTATACCAGCAGCTAAGCAGAATATATGGCTGGTCACTGCAATAAAAGCTCCATTTCCCCTCTGGTTAAAGTATGTGCCCCAAGATGGCACCACCAACGCGACTGCTTACGCTTACGTGTCCGGTTTAGGCCGGTGTTCCGTAAAGGCTAAAACTCCACCGTCTCATTGTATACAAGGGTCCTGGTATTATATAGTACATTACGAGTAACACATCGTCGTATACTTTTTCCTCTTTCCACCGCAGGCTCACCTTCTACGTGAATGCACAGGGTCACTTTCAGCTTTTCGTAGACAGCGACTACAAAGGAGCCCTCTTCTCCGGACTGCCCACCAAGGAGCGGCTCTGGCTCATCGTCGACCTCTACGGCATCACCGGTCTCGGCAAAGTTCGTCACGCCATGTGAGTTCGACTGCCCTCGACATTCGCGAGCTCTTCGACCTTCGTTGCGTGCTGTCACTGACGTCACGGCGTCGCGCGCTCTGTGCAGGCAGCTCGGCACCGGTGGAAGTGGTCGCCCGCGGCCCGGACGCCGTGCGTGCGTACAAGCAGGCATGCGCCGAAGGCAGCGTGCCGCTGTACCGCACGCGACTATACATCGTCGGCTGCCCCGGCGCCGGGAAGTCTAGCCTCAAGAGGGCGCTGCTCAATGCCGGGTAAGGCATTATAGCATGTATATATCATACCTGAGTAACTCTAGCAGGACTAGGTGACCAGTTGTCAACGCACAGTTTCAAAGGGCAGACCATTAAATCATAATCACCACCATCATCATCATCAGAAGTCAAACGCAATTTCGATACAATTCGATTGTTTGTGGCCTAGTCATGTTGAATCTGGTTGACGCTATTGCGGGGTGGTAATTAAGCCTGTCATCCTAAAATCTTCTCTTGCAGCATCCCTATTTGATCGCCAATACCAGCCGTATAGGGCAGCAATAATCTTAGATGTTACAACTGTAAGGTTCCATATTTTGCAGTAGTCTGGATGTCACCAGCAGTTTACAGGCGTCACTGAAATACTATATGTCTGCAAAAGCCAGGTGACTAAGGTTCGACATTTCTGGTTGCAGTGCAAAGAATGAGACAGCTAATCAAATATGCAACAAGCTCTATACAAGGCACGAGGCACCGGTAGGAGACACTACAGTTTCAGCTGCTCATGTGTTGTCTGCGTACTTGTGTGAAAGTGGGTCAAAGCGAGCCCCTCACAGTTCGCAGAAGAGGGCTTCTCCTGTCAGTTTATCATAGTGTGGGAAAGACTGCTTTCAAGAGTAATTTTCAAGGGAGCTCGTCATCATCAGCCTATTTATATGTCCACTGCAGGACGAAGACCTCTCCCTGCGATCTCCACTTATCTGTCTCACGCTAGCTGATTCCAATTTCTACCGGCAAATTTCCTGCTTGTATGCCCCACCTAGTTTTCTGCGTCCGCGACTGCGCTTCCCTTGTCTTGGCGTCCATTCTGTAACTCTAATAGACGATCGGTTATCTACCCTACGCATTACATGGCCTGCCCAGCTCCATTTTTTTCTATTAATGTTAATTAGAATATCAGTTATCCCCGTTTTCTCTTTGATCCACACCGCTCCCTTAACGCCAGTCCTCTTCCTCCACACCACTCTTAACGTTAGGCCTAACATTTTCGTTCTATCCCTCTTTGTGCGGTCCTTAACTTATTCTCGAGCTTCTTTGTTAACCTCCAAGTTTTGGCCCCTTATGTTAGCACCGGTACAATGCAATGATTTTACACGTTGCTTTTCAACGACAGTGGTAAGCTCCCAGTCAGGATTTGGCGATACCTGCCACATGCACTCTAATCTAATTTTATTCTTCTGAAGTTTCCTTCTCATGATCAGGGTCACCTGTGAGTAAATGACCTAGATAAACCTACTTCTTTACATACTCTAGAGGCTGACTGGCAATCCTGAATTCTTGTTCCCTTGCCAGGCTATTGAACATTATCTTTTTCTTTTGCATATTTATCTTCAACCCCACTCTTACACTTTCTCGGTTAATGGCCTCAATCATTTGTTGCTAATTCGTCTCCATTGTTGCTGAATATGACAATGTCATCTGCAATCGAAGGTTGCTGAGATATTCGCCGTTGATCCTCCCTTCTAAGCCTTCTCAGTCTAAGAGCTTGAATACTTCTTCTAAGCATGCAGTGAACTAGAATTGGAGAGATTGTGTCTCCTTGCCTGACCCCTTTCTTGAAAGGTAACTTTCAACTTGTGGAGAACCAGGGTAGCTGTGTAATCTTTGTAGATATTTGCCAAATTATTCACGTATGCCTCCTGTACTCCTTGATTACGCAATGGCTCTATGACTACTGGTGTCTCTACTGAATCGAATGCCTTTTCATTTTCTATGAAAGCCATACAGAGAGAATGATTGTACTACAGTTTCAGCTGCTTATATGTTGTCTGAGTACTTGTGCGAAAATGAGTCAAAGGGAACCACTCACAACTCACAGAAGATGGCTTCTCCTGTCAGTTTATCATAGTGTGGAAAACACTGCTTTCAGGAGCACGTATGTGTCTTCGAAACCACTTCAATGTTCCCCACCTAGGATAACGACAAAAAAAAATAATAATAATAATGCAATCCACCTAACTGCCACAGAACGCTCCCACAGGTGTTATTAATGCGAAATCATTATATGTCCCTTGAGGCAGGAAAGCTGGCGTTGTAGGCAACGAGTGGCACCAAAGATCATCATCATCATTAGTGACGTCATCAGCGTCTCGTATGATGTCACTAGTAATACAGAATTAGTGTTAGAACAAGCTATTAGGGTGGAGTAAAGTGAATTAAGGTGAAGTAAAGTGGATTAAGGTTGAGAAAGGTTGGTCCAAATTAGAGCAAGGTAAATTAAAGTGGATTAAGGTGGGTACAAATCAGAGCAAGGTGGATTAAGGTGGAGTTGTGAAGGACACGTGACAATGTATGACGTCACGTATCATGGAAGTAACCAATTAGAGAAGTCATACTGCTTTCGCCTTCAAATCACGTAAAGATACTTTGGTGATTGTCACTTTTTGTTTCTACGAAAAGCAAGCCGAAGTTCAGAAATTTATCCTGGAGGAGCGAAATCGAGTGACAATGCGGGCAGATCGAGGAAGGAGGCGAAGCGCATAGCGGGCAGGTCTGCTCGAAACTGAGAGACCAAACGCGTGATTAAGGAAGGCCTGGACGGCCCGAACTCTCGATGTACGTACGGACCCACCCATATCCTGATATGACACGCGGTGACAAATGTTGGCTGTAGAGAGGAACAAGAGATTACAATATTACCTGTATAGTAACTATTGTAATAAACTGGCACCCTCCCCCATGTTGTCCAGCGGTTCTGAGGGGGCCGCCGGGGAGAGGTCAGTGGTGGACGCGGTGCACTGCTGCCGGACGTCCGAGAAAGGCGACGGGGCACCGTGGACGGCGCTGCCCACCGAACTGCTGACCCGGACGCCCGAGGACGTCGACCAGAACTGGGTGGAACGTAAGGACCGAATAATTCCGCACTGTGCCTTGAAGGGTTGCACAACTTTCGCTGGGCCGGGCTGGGTGTGGTTCTTTTATTTTCTAGTCACTACAGGGCATTCATTTTCGTTGAACTCAGTTCTATAACCGCCATGTAAAAGTAGCTCAAAACTTCTTCGAGGGAAGTGATTTCGCTTTTAGTTCACGCGTGCTTGCCTTTCTTGAACAGGAAAATAAAAAGAACCTTCTGATTGCGATGGAGTAGCACTTCAGCGTGACACAGGGCAAGAGCTCCTCCCAGCCGGCCCACGTGATGGTCTACTGATATGGGAAGCTTACCGATAATTGAGCTGTGAAATCCCTATGTTTCCCGAACTGAGTTTCACCAGAGCTGATTTTGAGGCAACCAACCACATTATACTTAGCCGCAGCATCAGCAGTGACGTAACCGTGAATATGCAGTTCTTTCGTTTAGCTCCGTTAGAAGGGAAGACCGGTGTAGCACAAAGCGTTTCCAACTCGTTGTTGGACAAAGTGTCACCAGACGACACTAACAGCATTGTTAGTGCCAGCCACGTCTTCGGTAACCCGGCATTCCACGCTGGCTTCGTTTATACTGTTTATGGCTTCACCGACGCCTACGTTTGAGTCTTTGGTAGTCCGTAATACAGACAGGCTAGAACTATCTTTAAGGCGAGAGCCTTATATGCCCCATAAAGCGAAAAATCCGGCGTCCGGCGTTATCAACCGATGGTACCAAATCCCAAAACCCACGTGGCCAAGTGATGACGTCACGTTCCCGGCGCTGGACCTGCTGCGGCTCGCACTACGAAATCACACGGTGAAGTGAATAAGGGTGGATTAAAGTATATTAAGGTAGATTAAAGTGGATTAAAGTAGATTAAGATTGGTACAAATTAGATGGATTAGGGCTTATTAAAGTGAAGTGAGGTGGGTTAGGGTAGCTTAAGGTGGATAAAGGTTGGTGCAAACTACAGCAAGGTGGATTAAGGTAGAGTTTCAATTTAAGAAGGTAACTTAGACAAGTCCTCATGCTTTCGCCTTCAAATCACGTAAGGATACTTAAGTGACTGTCAACTTTTCATTTGCCGACAACAACGGCCTTGAACGAACGCGTGACACATAACGTGCCTGCTCACCAGCGGACGTGGGCCACATCAGCGACGCCGAGTACCACCAGGCCGTGGCCCTGAACGTGGTGCGCGAGATGACGCTGCAGCAGCGCAAGCGACAACACCAGGAGGACCGACGCCGGCTGCTGGGCTCAACCCGGAGCTCGGTCAAGGGCCAGGGCGTACTTCGGCACCGGCACAACCACGCGCGTCACGCCGGAGTCACCGAAGGATCGGCCGGGGGACACGGCATGACGCGCTCGACTTCGGTCAAGGCGAGTACGTCGTTGAGATTCGAACGAGAGGCATGACTACTAAAACAAAGGCATTGTTCAATAGTTGCAGCAGCGACACTAAGAAACTCACAACAAAGTCGGAGACAGCGCAGGGAAAATTAATTGTTGCATTTAAGTGAAATGTCGAAGTAAGGTAAAGGAAGTAAAGACAGAGTGAGGTAGAGGTAAAGACAAATGAATAGTGAACGATAAGACAACTCGTTGCAGGTGGGAGCCGAACCCACACGTACCGCATTTCGCGTGCGGTGCTTTACAATTAGCCTACTACGGCGGCGGTCCTCCCCGTCAACTTTCTTGGGTATTTGTGCATGTGTACACGATTAGCCCTGAGAGTGTGCATTCTTTTAACCGCAGGCGTCACGTAGTCCCTGAGTTTAGGAGGGGAGTGGCCAATAAACACTCATGTACTACTTCGTGGCATCAAGACTGCCAGTTTGGAGGCCCTCGCTATGCAATGAGGAAAGCAGTGGTAATCTCTCCCCTTCCCCCCCCCCCCCTCCGAGAAATTTTGTGTGCCATGATACCTGGCATAAAACGACGTGCTACAACCACCGCTTGCCACCCTTCTCCCCCTTCCCCAGGTCAAGTACGCCCCCCTCCTCCTCGAAAAATATTGCTGGCTACGCCACTGTCCTGGGATAGCAATTATATGGGCACTCCAGGCGCATTTCTGCCGTCGGCGTCGCCGTGATGTTGCGTATAAAGTATAAGCGCGATAGCATCGTGGCCGCCCGCCGTACTTCGGCGGCTGCTGCATATGACGCGGCTGCGCGGGCCCTATCTTGAAAGCGATCTGCGAAGGAGACCGAGTGAGTGCTGATAGCTTCGTGTGCGCTGTTTTCGCCACTTAGCGTTGAAGCGAGAGGCAGCACGAAGGTCAATTCGCTCGCTGGCGTTGCCGCGCTTCCTCACTCCAGCGAGTTTCCGCGGTCTTCGAGTGAGATGTGTTCATGTTTGGTTGCGCGCGCGTGATACCATGCTTGTTAATTTAGCTAGTAAGCGAATGTTTACAACCTTATAGGGCCGATAAAGCTACTGTCCTTACTTCATACAGCTGTCCTAATTTGCTATCGCAATCGATGCTTAGGCTTTCGGGCGAAACTGCGACTTTTTTGGATGACACCACTGTCATCCGGGTGACGAAATTGTCAATCGCAGTCGACTCACACTAAGGACACGCCCGTGGCAACCAGCTGGGACGGCATGCCCCAGGACCTGCCGGCCGAAGTGGTGGCGCTGGTCGAACGCCTCCTGAAAGAAGCCGAAAGCAAACAAGACCTGGACGCCCGGGAGACCGAGAAGGGACCCCGGCTGACCTCGTCATCGTCCTCGGGAGGCGGCAACGCCACAACCGGGACAGTCACGGCGCAGGTCACCAGCAGTCAGGTGACCTTCATGATCTGGGACTTCGACGGCCTGCCCAGGCACTTTATCACCCACCAGGTGAGTTGGGACGCGCACGGAGTCGGACGCGTCCTTAGTTCGGTCCTTGATCTAAAATACCATTTGTGAGCCAGTTGACCACCTTCCTTTACGCAAGATTCCGCGCACGCTTCATAATCATCGTTTCACTGAACAGTGGAATCAATAATCGCAATATTGGAACTACCCTGAACATTTTTCAGTACCAAGCCTTCGAATTCTTGTTTGCTTATCTGGGATTAACTGCCTACCCTTTAAAGCTCTTACTTTTCGGAAACATATTTGTACATTAAAAGGGACACTAAAGATAGACATAAGTTGAGCTGCATTAGCAGATCACCCGCCTATAATAAAATCAGAAAAAAAGAAGGCGCTCTTACCGTAGAAGACGTTCGGTAAGCCAGAAAAAGACACGAAGACGTGACGTCATGAATTTTAACGATGTCTGCTAGGGCGTAGCCATGCATCTGTACCCTAAAGTACAGATCAGTAGGCCTAGCAAATTGTTTTATCACTGAGATAGACTACATTCTATTCTAAAAGAACCAAAGACTGGACTTAGGAAGTTGCAAGGACATTTACTGAGTCGTAACGACCCAAACATGAGGGAAAAGAAAGCAAAAAAAAAAAAAAAAAACTAAAATCCGTGACGTCTCACTGAGTGCCGGCGCTCAGGTGTCGGCGCAAAATTGAAGAAAAGGACATTTGACCTACATTTCTAATTGTAATTATCAACCTACTACCGCGAAATTAGCGAAAATGTGTAGTTTCAAAAGAATACATTTTAAGTATAAACTGATGTAGTCGTGCTTTTCAATTTTATTTCAGTTTATTTTGACCTGCTCCATTTTCTGTATTTCCAATTTATATGTAGTTGTATTCGTACTCAACAAGTAACTAGCTTCATTCACTCGATTCCAGAATGTGACGCCAAAGGAAAGAAATAATAACGAGAAACGCGATTCAGACTGGCATCAAAGAAATAGCATAAAGTGATCTTACGTTATTCCGCTCTATTCTCGAGATATCCCCCTTAGCGAGTGCATGGCTATGCCATAGTTGAGTATGATCATCATCATCAGCACCCTCCCGTGAAAATACGGCGAGTACAGAGAGCGCGGTAGACAAGAAGAAAGAAGACCTCATTCGGCTAGTGGGCGTCGTTCGTTTTCCGCGTTGAACGACACCGGCGCCAACGACAAATGCACCGCCGCCAGCCGTGGCACCGGAAGCAGCAGTTCTTCGAAGGGCAGGACGCGCTAGAGTACGTGCTACTGGTGGCCGGCGTCCTGAGCTTCCAGTTCGCCCTGGTGCTGCTGTCCTACATCGCCGAACGCCACCAGGACATGCCGCGCCAAGACCCGGAGACGGGACTCATGACCAGGTACTTCCAGGAGGAACGGCCGCCGGTAGACCGGACGTCCCTGCCGCGGGGACCGGACCTGCGCGAGCAGGCCGCCTACCTCTACGACTTTCTTCCGGCGGGCTTCCGGAACTCGGCGTTCGCGCTGAAGCTGCGCAGGATCGCGGAGTGCGGCCGTCGCGGTAACCCGTGCGTCAGGCTGGACGCCGGCCCGTTTCGCCTCATCGAGCACGGAGACCTGGCGGAGTTCTCCGAGTGGAGGGAGGCATGCGCTATCAGGGCGAACGGCAAGGGGGCCTGGAGGAAGGCGCGACTGTCCGCCGCGCCGGCGAGTTCCAAGAGGACAGATCCTGGAGTGCCAGGGCTGGACGAACGTGACCATTAAACGCTAGGGAGGGGAGGGAACGTCAAGTGGAGGGTGGGTACCTCCTACAAGAACGTTTATGTATGTCAGAGTACTTTCTGTTGACCTCTTACGGCCTTCGTAAACGTGACGAATTCGCAACGATTAAAAACTATGAGCACATCCTGACTTCGACTTCTGAGCACATGGGACCATTAAAAGCTAGAGGAAGCAGGGAGGGAACGTGAAATGGAGGGAGGATGCATCCTGCAAGAACAGTTGTGTATAATGATGAAGTACTTTCTGTAGACCTCTTACGACTTTCATACAAGTGACAAACTCTCAACGAATAAAGACTATGAGCACAACTTGACTTCGACTTCGCGACAAACGGGGCATACCAAAAACGCTGCAATGCCGGTACTGGACAAAAAGAGAGAGAGAGAGAAAAGAAAGGTACAGAGTGTGGTGCAGTAATGCGAAGTGTACGGCGCGAACGTCCTAAAAGAACGTTAACGTATAGCTTCCGAGTACTTTGTGTAGACTGCTTACAAGCTCCTTACAAGGTGACATATTCTCAGCGGTTAAAGAACTATGAACGAAACGTGACTTCTACGTCTCGACAAATGGGACAAGTGAAAGCTAGGGAGTGTAGGGAAGAGTGTGAAGGGCGCTTGCTTCCTACAAGAACGCTTACGCATAATGTCCGAGTACGCATAATGTCCGAGAACTGTAGACTTCCTATATGTGGTCAATTCCCAACGAACAAAGATGCAATTCGAGATCTAGACAAATGGAACAACCTAAGTTGGGCTGTCAGGACTTGACAGGAATGACGATTTAAAAACTATGGAAAAGGAGTGGAGGGCGTACGTCCTACAAGAGTATTTAGGTAACGTACGTACCAGTACTTCCAGCAGACTTCTCGCCGACTTCTTGTAAGCAACGAAGTCTCAGCCAACAAAGCTGGATTCGTACTTCCCGAGAAACGGGACGAACTAAAGCCTCTCCACCCACGCGCCAACGCTGCTTTTGATAAGTAGCGTCAACCCTCCGATGAGCGCCCCGCCGTTTCCAGACTCGTCGCTCACACCAATTCTGCTTCCGTTTTTCGCTTTCCACTCTCCGCTTTCCTCCTCGTGTGTTTCATAACCCGCTGCGCTCCGCGTTCGCTTTTATCTTTCGCTGTGCTCGTTCAGCTCGGTTACGCCGCCGCCGACGTCGACGCAGGAACGGGCCGCCTAAGAGACCAAACGTCTGCACTTATTTGTGAAACAGCCATTTGTAAAATATCGGCACCTACAGCGGCACGTGTATTGACAGAAGCCAAGAATAGCAGAGTTCGAAGTATCTTTGCCACTATAAGTAAATTTGCCAAATGTCTACAGACATTCCTAAGGCTTCAGACTTTCACCGGATAGTGCAACAAATGTTCAGGTATGTATCGAAGTCAGCAGTGCATCACACCGGCCAGCGATTAGAACTTAACATAATATCAACCAAGATGAGCGGTGCAGAAGCCAGAGACAGAGGTTCCGTCGAATTCCATCATAGACCTCAGGGACCTAGAAGCAAAGTAAGCATTTCGCGTGTCATCGAGAGACGACGAACACTACGCACACAAAATAAACTTGGGGCGTCTCTAAACCTGGTTTTCCGCGTGATTTTCGATCTAGGATGGCCAACGTGAAAACGAGTGCAGAGGTGAAGTAAACGAAGTAAACTCAAAGTCATGGTAACCACCACGTGTTTTGTGCTTGAGTGCTGCATTCTTACTCTATATCAAATCAAAGTGATAGTGTTCTGGTCGCTTTGTCCCTAAACCCCGTTGCAGGCATTCTACTCGTCTCACGGCATCTACCTACTCCTGTTCGACCTCACCAGGGACCTGAACGAGCCAATTCACGTCCCGGACCAGACTCGAGGAGTAAGCAGTGCTCCAACGTACGCCAGTTTGTCAGGTGAAGAGCGAATTTCACACTGACAGTCGTAGAACTAACTGCCCCGGGGCGTCGGAAGTGTATTTGTTTCCCTCTTGGCTATGACGTAGACTTCTCATAAACAACAGCTTATCAAAAAAAAAAGTGAGAAGTCTGGTGCCAGCAGACAGTCCGGAGACTTTGAAGCAGAATGCTTGCAAAACTTCACATGTACACGCGTGATTTTTTTTCTTTCTAGGGGCTAGCCAGAACTTAAAGCATGATTGTGCACTTCTCTACTAGCCAGCCTATACGCCAGCTCGCTCACCCCTTCATTTCCCTTTATCTATGTGAAGTCTACAGACTGAATGTAAAACGACGTTGTCAGAAAGGTTATTTCGGACGACTATCTGCGTTCCACAGACTTCAAAGAACGTTCCGAAGTTCGGTGAAAAATAGAGACTTTAGTGGACGGTGACATATCCAATTGACATTCTTGTTATTGCGAGATACATTTTTAACTATTTCTTCTATATTTTTTATTTAATATTTAGTGACTGTTCGAAAAGGAGGGCTTAAGAACCAAAGGACACTATGCAAGCTCTTCCTTTTGTGTGAAAAAAATTACTTATTACGACATGTTCTGTTCAGTAGCAGGCCACTCGGCTGTTGACAGACACGGAAATAAACTATCCAACTATAAACTATCCAATTAGCGATGAACTAAGACCATAAACCCACATGCTGTCTGAAGAAGACTTTTCCAACAAGAGCTCGCTCGGCGTCGCCATAATGCCCCTTGTTACTGTTGTGAACCCACATGGTCCCAGCTCGAAAGCACTACAGAAGTGGCAGCACGTGTAGTTTGTACTCACGCGCAACAGTCCTGAAATGCGATGCTCTCCCTTTGATTGAAAAGTCTGCACACTACCCGAAGAAATATTTTTGAGGAGAACTCCGCGAGGTGTTTCTGAGACAACATTGCAATGTTCATGCCGTTTCTGTATCTGCGCATCCCGTTACTCATCACTCTTGCGGAGCTAAATTAAATCCTCCTACCTGCCAAACCTGCGAACTTTAAAATTCGTAAAAAATTCGCGGATACAACGACGGAAAGCAGGAAGGACAAGGGAGGGGGTGGGTGGACGTTATAGAATAATGTTTTTTTTTTTAATTTTATCCTGAGCACACACTTTTTGTGCAATACATGCTCAAAAGGTGTGCAATACATCATATCAACGATCATTTACCTTTCCGCGCACAAGAAACAGTAAACTTAGAACCACACCAACAGAAAAGGGATAAAGTTTAGATCACAGTGACTTTTCCAGCAATTGTTGCTGCCAATATCGCTTGCTTCTGGAACTTGCATCGATAAACTTCCTCGAAGCAGGTACCCCTCTAGTGTCCTTTCAAACACTTCCAAAGGTACGGTCGGAGACCGGCGAGCGAAACTTTTGTCGCGAAGTAAATTTACTTTTCGCAAAAACTGGACGAAGCATTCGTAACATCAATGAATGAACCTGAATGCGTAGCGGAAAAAAAATCCAGCATAGTCGGCAGGCATGGACCTTATAAATCCGGCCGCGCGCGCGCCCCAGATGGAGGACCCGGGTTCTCCGCTGTCGACCATCGACTACGTGCACCAGTGGCTCACCTCGATCCACGTGTCGGCGGCGAGGACGCACCAGGACGGAGACTACGGGGCCGCCAAGGACGTGGAGGACGTGGACACGTCACAGCTGCTGCCCACCGTCATCCTCGTGGGCACGCACCGCTCCAGGCTCCGAGGAAACGCACAGGCTAGGAACAACACGGTGAGTGCACGGCCAGCGAGTGTAGGGGGCGTATTCTGCAACAATCACGTTCGGCGATACTATCTTTCTAGGTAAATATGATTGTGGCGTGAAATACATTTCGCGAAAAAGGGACACAAAAGAGAAGACAGTGAAGCGGCCTTTTGAAATGTATTTGCACCACAATCAAGTATACCTAGGAAATCTAAGCTACAACTTGCCCAAGAAGTTCTTTTGTGGATAATATCGCGGTCGCTTGACGTCGTGCTCAACCAGCCCGTCAGCTCATCCGGTTTTGCTCAACCAGCCAATCAGCGCGCGCTTGGCGGCCGCGGCGATCGATGGTGTGACCGAAAGTGATCGTCGCAGAATACGGCCCTTGGCTTACGCGTCCAGCACGCAGCTGTACTAACTCTTTCAATTGGTTGAAGACACGTTTTATAGTCATTTGTGCCAAAATATGTTGCTGCGGTGACAGTAAGGTTGGGAAGGGAGAACCGGCGTAAACAGTTCTCTTCGTTCACTATCGACGATCCTTCAGAGGTGGCCACACTGCAAAAGGCGTTGGTGCATGGTGTTTTTGCTCTTGGACTTGTATTTGTAGCCTTGAAGCCGGTCTACGAATACACCTTTTGTCGGAAGTTTCAAAGTCACAACGCGTGCGAAAACACTCTAGCGGGTATCGTTTACGCGATCTTGTACCTACAAATGACAGTTGGCAATGACAAGTTCCGGAGAGTGGAGGACACTGTCTTTCGCACGGCCCATTCGATTTCTCATTTAAACGTATATTGCAGACGTGCAAAATATCCCGAGGACTTCTATAAACGTAGTGTAGATGTCGTGCATAAACGTCGCGAAGACGTGTATAAACATATTGCAGACGTCTTTCATAAACGTCGCAAAGTCGCGTTTAATAGTCATGTAGACGTCGTGCCCTAAGTTCCCGAAGTCGTCGTGTAAGACGGCAGCTAAGATTTAGCCCGAGCATTAGGCGGACTCTAAAGGTGACAGCGAAGCCGGATTGCTGCTACTACATACCCGCTTATTTTATTGTAATACAGCTCTGAAGCTGCCTCACGATTTTTGTAGCATAGGTAGAGCTCTTGTAAAACGAACAGTACATTGAGCCATATATCCCTGAGGCTCTGGAGCAATGGAAGTTTATCATCCCCACTATGCGATCGTGTGATAGGTCGAAATCAAATCACGGAGTTTAACGACCCAATGAAGCAACACACGGGCTATGTATGAGAAACAGGCAAGATTAATATAAATCACCTGGCACCCTCTTACGTGAGCCTAAATCTAATAAGTACTGGACGAGCGTTTTTACATAACGCCGCCATCAGAATGCGGCAGCACTGGTCGGTAATTGAACTCGGGACATCGCGTTAAGCACCAGAACGCCATATCCACTAAATCAACGCGGCAGATCTAGTAGGCGCAGGCGCAGTAACACGTGTATACTAAAGCGTTTTATGAAACAAATTTCCACGCATATCTAGGTGTCCCTATTACCCACGACCTTGGAATTCGCATGTAAATTACGTGTCTAATAACGCTGATCGCATGCTAGGATATCTAAGCGAAAATGTTTCACTCTGTTCCTTCCATCTCTAAGCTAAAGCTTCTGCAAGCCCCTAGATCGACCTAAATTAGAGTATACGCTTCTTCTACTTAGGATCCCATAAGCTGTCACAAAAGACAGGGAGAGACGACAGCAGAGTGGATAGAGCGAAGGAGAGAACTATTTACGTATGTACAACGACGCGACTAGGTAAAAGCTATCCATAGTTCGCTTGTGAAGTGACTCTCGAGAGAGTTAGTCACCCAGCCCCACACGCCAACACTGCTATGTCAAGTGTAGAGTATAACGGGGTTGTTTTGTAAATAATTTTAATGTGTTACTGTAGCACTTTAGGACGATACACATTTACCATGCTTTTTATGTCCATGTACTTTTCTATCTTTCTCTCTGTGCTTATTGTAGGTAACAACAGCGCGTTGTCGTGGCGTTACGGTACGCTACAAATTTACCACTTGGTTTAATTGGTTTCGCAAATCCAAATAATGTCAATGTGCTATCGTGGCGGTATCAAGCGCTACACATTTACAATGTACCACTTTAGTTTGGACCTGTGTGTGTGTGTGTGTGTGCGTGCGCGCGCGCGTGTGCAGTAAATAAACCGAAATTGTATCGAAATTTTGATAAATTTACATTTAAGTCAGTAACAGTCACTGAACTTCTCTTCCCCTCGCAGATCTCGGAGAAGTTCACGCAGCTGCGAGACACGCTGCGCAACAAGGCGTACGGACGCCACGTGCTACCCATGTACTTCGCCGTCGACAGCTGCGTGGAAACGTCGCCTCTGTCTCCGCCACCGGCGACGACGGAGTCCAGCGGCGGCGGCGGCGACTACGGGGCCAGCGACGACCCCGAGGAGGCCCTGGAGGCCCTCCGCCGCAAGGTGGAGCACGTGGCGGCCCGCATGGACTGCGTGGGCCACGAGGTGCCGCTGAGGTGGCTCGCCTTCGAGAGGGCGCTCGCCAGGCTGCTCGAGAACGGCGTGTACTTCGCGAGCCTGTACCAGGTATCACACGTGTTGCGGGGCCGCAACTTGTTCTGAATGGTGCTAGCTACACTCACCCGCCCTGAACTCGTATATCTGTTAGCATTACATGCATACATCTGCACGTGTCAGTTCTGGGTTTCTTGACCAAGTACTCTCCGCCGATCCCGAGGACCGTGAGACGGTGAATAAAAAAAATTAAATTGCAGAAACCGTCGACGATGATTGTAAATGTAAGCAAATAGTCAAACGCTTTTACGAAGCTGATCGCTTTGTTAAAATAACACAGTCGAACGCGTTTTTTTTAACGAAGTGTATGGGGCATCAGAAATCATTCGCTATAGAGGTCACTTAGGTGTAAACGCCGCGCACAGCACCGCTCGCAATAGAACCGGGACATAATTATTCCTTCGTTATACAGGTCCTTTCGTTGCAGAGGCGTTCGTTGTATAGAGCCGCTCGACAGTAGTGCGCTTGCAAGCGTAGATTCGTTGCAGTTAGGACATTCGTGTAGCGGTTTATCCTTTGATTGCGTAATTGGCGCAGAGAACAGAGTCATTAACCAGTACATCTGTAGCAAAGCTGGAGGCCCACCCAACACCGGGGTCCGAGAGTGCGGCGGAAGAAGGGCTGTCATTCCCGAGCGTTCCAACACAGCATCTAAACCTAAACCTGCGCCCGCAGGCCAGACCCCAATTACTTACACGCACGACACCGTTACGGTATTAGGGCGAAAGTCTATATTGTTGCGCGTATTGAGCAACAGGAAGTTGGATCGGAAATTTTTCAGGACGGTCTACAATTTCCTCATCGACAATTTTTGCTCTGAATATAATAACTGAGAAGTTGATTATTAATGATAACTAATTATGTAAGTGGGCGAAACGCTAAAAAAAAGTGTGACTCGCTCCAAGCGACGGCAAACAACATGTCCTCGGTTCTGTCGAACTACGTGGCGCTTGGATATTTTGAAATTTTGGCACAAGTTATGTGGGACACATGGTGTGTGTGTGCTCGCAAGGGTTTTTTCAATATGGCTTGTAACGCGAGGCGATCGTGGAGGCAGTGTGCTTGTGCTAATGCCGATGACGCTGACGCTTTACAGTCACTCACGCAGACCTAGCTTCCCCCACCTCTTTCTCCAAGTTTGACGTCAGCGTCTCACCGAGTAGATCGTGGCGGGGGCTCTCCCACACAACCGCGGAGCGCGTAGAAAAAGCACGAACGTTTACAGGACAGAAAATATTCACAAGGAACGAATGACATCTGGCCAGATAGGCTCAGCGGGTGTCTACGCAGAAAAAACGATTAAGCAGGTAATAAAATGCAACTATAGGGAGCAATGTCAGCTATACAACAATACGGGGTAATGTCATGCACGAAATGCGGTGCATTAGTAGTTTCTGCGATCTCGGTTGATACTATACCAGCACACAAGATAAGCTAGTCACCTGCATTGTGGCATTAACGTGCACCCAAAGCTCGGCACACGAGCGGTTTCTTACAGCGAAGCTGTCTGTGCTAGGGTTCCGTGCATTTTTCGTGTCCGTCAACAAATCTGCGTGTGCAAAAGCTCAGCTCCGGAATTTGATGAAAGATAGCTTCATTCTACGCAAAAGATTATACGTCTCATCACTTGGATATGTATTTTCAGTAGATTAGTTATCAATAGGAATCATTTTCAACATCGCTAGACTCTCAGGTAGATAATAAGGGTTTCTCAAATATTTGCCGCTGTGCGACCCACGTCAGCCATGTGTGCACTTGCACTGCCCTCTCTTTGTCGTCGTTCCAAGCGCTTGCGTGCCTAGCTTCCTTCCGCTTTCCCGGCGTGGCGGTCCGGTCGCTCGCGTCTGCTTTCCTTCGGCTCCCCAAAGTGGCGGTAGTCTTCCACGCGAATGTATGCCGCCGATCAAGAGCGCCGATCAAAATAAAACTGTGTGTGCGTGTGTCTTTCTTCGGGATGACCGCCGTCACCACTCAGGAGAAATAGAACTTGCTCATACCTTTGATCTAAATTCCGTGTCGCCTCTATGTCGTGTGCTAAACTGCTTCGCTGGCAATCCACCTTCACAGCAGTGGAATGACGCGTGATATTTTTTCGGCGTCCAATTGGAATGACGTCATCAGAAATCGAACTCACGACCTAGTGCCGGGCACACCATGAAGAATGTCAGAGCAGCTAAGCCATCCTGCGGCTGCGGTGCCGCGTAAAGTTGACGGTCTCTATGAACTCATCGGAACTAGTATTTGGGCAACTTAGTGTTTGCTTAACGCGATAATGCAGCGCGAAGGCAGTCACGAAAGAGAAGTCTGAGAACGCGCCTGTGATCAGCGCCTGTGACGTGTGTCCGTGTGTTTTCTTTTGCGACTGTCCCTTCGCGCTACGTTACGTCCGTTAATCTCTGAACTCTGTGTGCCCGCAGCTGGAGGAGATCGGCCGTCAGGAAGGCATCGAGAACGAAGAGGGCTTCCACTCGGTCGTGCACTTCCTGCACCAGCAGGGGAAGCTCGTGTGCTTCGGCTGCCAGCACCGAGGCACCGGGGTCGGCGCGCTGGACAGCCGCTGGGACGGCATCGTCATCCTCCGGCCGCAGTGGTTCCTCGACGCCCTTTACAAGCTGGTCGGCTCGGCGCCGCAGGTGAGTCTCGACGACGCCGTTTATCCAAACAAGACAACGTGCACAGGAAGCGCGACGTTACTTCCGACTTAGAGGACCGTTGCAAAAAGTGTGGCTGTACTCATCTCGTAGGTCACATTCTCGCCCGCAATCATAATCAACTTAGCCGTGGGACTATAGATGTATAACACAAGATGTCTCGCAGGCTCACATGAAGTTCTACGAAGGAAGTAAAACATTGTAGATGTGTGCGAGTTCGATACGGTATCGAATCGAATAGTGCCGGAAGCGACTCTAATCGAACATCGAATGAATTTCGAATAATGAAGAGCCATTTTCACCGTTAATGTAAAACAATTATGTTCGCGGGCTTGTATACTGACGATGTTAGCAAATTTCAGTCGTTACGGTGAACATTATGAAGCGTTGCTTACAGAAAGCACAATTGGAGCATTAGGAAGAATAAGCGGTTTGCTCGCGTACTCAGGACTCTTTAGTAAGTGCGAGCGACAGTGAATCAGCCGGGAAATCCTAGCCATCTGAGCGCCACTACGTAACTTCTCTCTCTCTCTCTCTCTCTTTGTCTACTAAGCAGCCGAGGTACATTTTATCTCGGTTCTCCTCCAACATTGTTTAATAGCGCGCAGTTGACGATTTTAAATGTTAGAAAAGTATTGGAAAACGATTCGTATACTTACGAATACCAACTATTCGATTCGAGGACGCGAATCCGTATAGTATAACATTCGGTTCGTTATTCAAAAGTTTCTAATGTTCGCGCACCCGGAGAAAATTGTCTCCCAGTCGACTGTATCACGAAGCTATGCAGCCCACACAGGTTTCTCAGAAAGAAGGCTTCGCGGATGAAAAAAAAAATCCTCCTGGTAGGAGGTTCGAACCCGGGATCAACGCCTTGTCGGGTGCGGTCGCTATAACATCTGCACTAACCAGGGGGTGGGAATTCTGGAAATGACCACCTAGTGGACACGACCATTTCGTCTCCTGTTAAGTTTCGATTGGCTGCAGGCTCGGGTACATGGCGTGAGACGAAGACAGGCGCCCCCAGCCAGTCAGCACTTCAGCAGCTGACGAAATGGACATGTCCACTAGGTTGGCACAGAATACGCCGGCCCCACCAGGAGGCTATCAGAATACAAAACGAGGCTAAACTGATCGACAACTCGAAGCACAGGAACACCGATTAGCAGCCGGCGCTGTTCACAACGCAGTTACGCAAGGTTACAACAAAGGTAGCTAAATATCGCCACTGCAACTAATATACGCCTTCCAGGGCGTCATCGATCCCTTCACTAAACGAAGCTTTCCGTGCCTTGTTTTCCGGGGTTTGGCGCGTTTGCTCGGTAGGCTTCTTGCCGAGTCACGTGGGCCGGTTCTGTAGATGGTGCGGTAGTAAACTGGATCGATCACAGAGGCGGCGTGATGAAAAGTGCACCGATCCCGGAGGCAGTGTAATTCGCGGTCGCGTGGATCACGCGGCTTGCGCGGTGAAGGACTTCTTTCCACGACTCGCTGATATGCCGGGGCAAGCACGTCATGCATCGCAGATGAACATTTTTATAGCACCTGATTAATCGCTTCGCGAAAGCTTAGCCTCACATAGCTTGTGTACATTGAATCTGCATGTTCTTTTTGTTTTTGTTTTTTTCTTTCTTTCTTTATACCACTGCCACCCTATTTACCAATTACGTCATCCTTTCAAGTAGGTGTTTCATTCATTCGTTTGTTCGTTCGTTCAGAAGCAGACCTGCTGGGAGGACGTCCCCAAGGGCAAGAAAGAGCCGGCCAGCTACAGAATAAGCTACAAGCAGCTCAGATCGCTGTGGAGCAACTCGACCGACCAGCTGGAAACATTGGTGGCCGTCCTCAGTTCCCTGGACTTCCTGGTGGCGCACTACGAACGAATTCCATCGGTAAGCGTAGACGCGACGACGTCGCGCGATTACGACTATCCCGGTACATATGTCAAAGTTCTTTACTGACACATACACTTTCCAAGTTCTAGAAGCTTTACCACACGCTTATCGCACCGTAAAAGAATTATTCAAAAACTTATTCTTAGTCTTAAAAATTATTCAAAGTTAGAAGATACTTATAATGATGATGACGAAGAAACTTTACTTTTCTGAGCGAGCGAAGTCTTCGACCGAGGTGGGCGGCCTCCTGATCCAGGAGGCCGTCCGCCCTGGTCGCCCGCTGAGCCCTGTCCACTGGCGCAATGCAACAGTGTCCAGCTATCCTGCACTATGCTCGAATAATAAAGATTTTGAGCCTCCACTCGTGGAACTCGCGAAGCAAGAGCTATACATAGATACGTAGTTTAGGCAAGCAAGGAAACGCTTGAGGACTTGGCGAGCAGTGCTGTTGCGCTCAATGATTCAAACGAATACCTCCAGGTTGTAAGACGCTCCAGGTTGGACAACCTCCGGGTTGTCAAACTCAAACCCTCTGGGTTTTAGTTGTACAGCAGGGCCTCCCCAATGCTCCGCAGTTGATGTGGGCGTTGGCGTTTTTTTTTATATATATAACAGTATAACAGGGGTAATTGGAGATCGCAGGGAGAGGCCTTCCTCCTGCAGTGACATAACTATAGGCTGATGATGATGATGATGATGATGATGATGATGATGATGATGATGATGATAACAGTATAGCGCAGTAAACAGAACGAATACCTTCAACCCCAAAGTTTAATTCTAACTGAGCTCATAGTGATGACGTGCCTAAATGTTCCTCGACGAACCGGCGCGATTAGGCCTAAAGAAAAGCAGGTGCAGATTCTAACCCTCCGCTGTACTTTTTTGTCTTTTTCAGGAAATGGCCTAGGCGATGACGAAGAAGCATTCTGTGTCGTCCCTTGGTTGGCGACCTCGCTACAAACGAGGTCAATGGCCTTGGGAAACTCGCCAAGTAGCGACGCGCTCGTCTTTTTCATTGACTTCGCAGGCCTTCTACCAGGTATACGTCTTGAGTATGTTTCCGTAATGCTGGTCAATACAAAGGTGACGATCAGAAAAAATGGAAGCCGCACTAAAGTCTTGAGTGAACAAACAGTTTGCGCCTTCAAATTTACTAACCAGCATGTGCAGTTGGAGCGGCGCGTAGCTATACACTCTGAGAATGTGTGAGTGAGAGAGAGAGAGAGAGTGTGTGTGTTTGTGTGTGTGTGCGTGTGTGTATGTGTGTGCACGTGTTTATGTGCTCATGTGAGTGCGTGCGTGCGCGCGGTCGAAAGCAATATGACAGAACACCGAATTCGCGTTTAAGCAAAGATCACACGTGATGTGTGTATTCGAACCTGTCATGTTAACATGTAACCAAAAGCTTTCATGTCGAAGATTTATCTCATGGAACACTTATGCGGGGCCGTGTGTGTCTCATGCATGACCTGAAGTGCCTAATTTGTAGACGTTGTCTGTCATCGATATTTCAACAAATCTGTATTCCAATTAACGCGTGTATTTTAATCGTGTTCCCTATATTCTCTGAGTAATGTGCGAGTGAGAAATGTGATTGGAAATGGGTCTGATACAATGTCAGGCACTGGTGCTTTTTTTATCAGCTGCCTAGACAACTGTTTCTTATTGTCATTGTCTGTCAATATATATGAAGACAATTATTGTTCCATGTCTCACTGCAAATTTTCAAGAGTTCTGGTTGTGCCGGATGAAGTACCCTCAGCTTCATTGGACACAACAAGCAGAGCGAAAGTACTCCATCAAAAGAGTAAACGTAGTACATGTACCCGGAAGTCGAACACTCTTAAAAAATATTACCCCCTTTGGGACTTATCTTGTCCCACAACATTATCCGTCATCTCCGACCTCCAAGTCACGAACGACTTGCGCGTTATCAGAGTGCACGACACAGCATTCTCGACAGGAAAGTAGCCAGCGCCGAGTATTCAAGAAAGGAAACGCAGGCAGGGCAGATGGCGTTTATTGCTGTGGGACAAGATAAGCCCCAAAGCGTGCAAACTTTTTTAAGAGTGAAGAACTCTAACGAAACCAAGAAGCTAAATGTATCACAAGCCGTTGTTTCCAACGCTGTACCTATTCCAACAGTGCTTTGCCTACCTGCGCTTTAGTAAGTTTTGTTCGACCAAACGTTTGTTCTGCAGTGGGATTCTTCACGCGCCTAGTGGTGCGCCTTACTGCGCTGGTGCGACTGGCGAGAGGCGACCTTCGTCAACGGCTTCGCCACCATACCGTTGGACCGCGACAACGACCTGCTGCTCAAGCTGCACCAGACGGCGCCCAGCCAGAACCGGGGAAGGATCCAGGTGAGTTAGGTTAAGATATAGTATATAGTTAGATTAGTATGGGGTTAAGAAATGCGCTTTTTTTTAAACAAATACTGCTGTCTCAGGTCTGAGACATAGTAGGAGTGGGCAAGTACGTTAGTACAACATACAATCAACATGTCACATGTAACGGAACTTCCGTTACAAAACGCTCATGTGGCAATTCTCGGAGATAAGTGCGTAGGTTATTCCACAATTCAGTGGTAAATGGTAAGAAAGAAAATTTGAAGCTAGATCTAAGTAAGATCGGAAGGGAACAATATTCAATGAATCAAATCATTCGTGTTCTACGCGCTGAGGAGCTAACAAATGTCACAGGTACGTTGACGAAAACAGAAGCATGTACAGTTTTTGTGGAACATTATAAGCCTTTCATCAACCACTGTGTCTACCTTCGCGAAATGCGTGAAAACTTAGATTTTCGGCCTTGTTTAATCATCGCTTGTGCAGGTTTGCGTTTGCCATCAAAAATGCAAAGTTGTCAAAATGTCAAACTTCTCACTAAGGCGTCTGATAGTCCGCGTGTTGCTTTCGAACGCTTAATCCAATCGACCGATCGTATACTGGGACAAGTAAGTCTAAAGACGCAAGTGTGGTCAATCAAACCCACCAGTCAGCCAATGAATCAATTGTTCAATCATACCCTAAATGCACGAACGGAGACCCCGTACATTTGGGTTTCCTTGTCTTTCTTTTCTTTCTCTTCTTTTTTTTTTTTCGGGTGAATATGTACCACATGCGTTCCCCAATGAGATTCAAACTTCCCATAAAGCCTGTGTGGCGACAACGCAAATGGCGATAACATCAACAATTGTCGCCGTTGGTAAAACAAAGGGGTAAACAATTACTAACGCAATGGCGCGCATTAAGGTTCACTAGACAAACAAAATAGGAGGTGTTTCGTTATTCAGCACAAACCTCGCCCCCGTTTGTTGTCGGCGCAGGTGGTCATACAGAGGACGAGTACGATGGAGAACTGGATGGGCGGCATCCCTCAACCCAGCATCTGCGAAAAGGTATACTCCCCTGCTGCATGTACTATCGACCAAAAGAGTTTACCGACCAAGGGATCTGACAAAAAGCTGAATATCTCCGCAGCCTCAAAACGCCCAGCCTGGTATTCCAATTTCCAGCCTTTACTGGTATATGCGAACAACATTGTGATGTACGGTTTTACTGGCTACTTTTAAAGGCTGCTCGGACATTTAGCGTTCCCTGAGATCCCGTGGTCCGTAAACTTTTTTGGTCGATAGTACATGGCGCACACTGTATGGTGCGTGCCGATAACTGTAGACATCACGTGTTACTCGACATCTGCAGTTGAAGGGACGTTCCATCGTCTCCCGCCATGCCATGCTCGGTACTCGCTAACACTGCCAGGGCTATCGATTGGCTACATCCGAATGTTCCACACAACTCTAACCAACTACTGTCTTCTAAGAAAAGCGTTTCGCCTTGGGCGGATAAGACCAACCGTGTACGGTTCGTAGTCTATTTGAGTTGCTCAGGCTATTTCTTGAGGTGTGATCAATAAGCTAATTAGCAAAGTTCGATTATGCAAAATTTGAAGTATTCGTTACAGGGCATCAGTTCGATCAGGAAAAGTTGCACAGCGTGCACATAAACAGCCAATGAAAGTCGCTTCGGCAGCGAAGACGGGGGTTCGGGTATTACGCGAAATTTTCCTCGCGCTGCGGCTTCACAGCACCTCGTATCACATTGCAGTGAAGCTGCACCACGCTTTCAACAGACGGGGGTGAACACTATAATATAGGACTGAGCGTAGAATAGGCACTTATTTCTCAAAATGTGTCTTGTGGCAATAATAATCGCCTGGAATTTTTTACATCAAGGTCTGAGCGTCATTGAGTGGAACATCTGTGCCAGATATGCAATTTTTTTTATTTCTTGAGGATTGTACGCGCGTAATTGAAAGGAGCTGGTTATTTGCGGAGAGGGATTACACGCACGAAAACATGAAAGCGAATCGGGACCTGTCCCGTAATGGCTTCACGCCTTTTAAAAGTTAGATCATTATTCCACCTTTATCTAAGATGTCGGTGTGACCTCTTGTTATGTCTCAAAACGGCAATGGGCATTCCTTGGATGCTTCCCACGAAGCGACCACTTGACCAGCGCGCGCCTAGACGATGACGGAGCCCGGCGCCGGCTGTTGACGGGTCAACAAAGAAGCTCTCTTCGAGGTGGCAGCGACTGCCGCATTTTGTGGAAGCGGTACCAACAGTCAAGGCCAGGCTTCTCTCAACTCGATGCAAGCTGACCGTCACGGAGATCCCACTAATTCATGCAAGGGGCCAAAGTCGAGGACTTCCTTAGGAATAGCGTCGACTTCAGATTCCCATTGCCACATGGTTGCGTCGTATGCGGGGGCGATCGCGCAATATCGGAGGCGAAGTCCGGCCAAACAGTGCGACGTCATGGGTGAGCTTTTGCGAACAGTTCGACCATTATGATTGGTCGAGACACAGTCATCAGACTCCCTCGTCTAGTTACCTAGGGAAAACGACTGTTTTAAAGTGGACATATTGGTGCAGTGTGCGTGCTGACATGTGTGTGCTGACATGTAATGTGCTCCGACATAAAGCGTGCTCCCATATCCATGGAGCCACTTGTGAGTTGTATAATTATGTAAAATAAACCGGTTTCCTTCAACCTCCCGACCTCATCTCCTCGCCAACAAGCAACCAAGCAACTCTAGGCGATACAGACAGACGACAGCGCGGGTACGCTTAGACAGCTTAGTGCGACGCTCCGGTATATAGTGCAGGCCAGCAAATATGTTTTAGGCGCCCCGGCAGCCTAGGCAAGCGACCTTCTGAGCGACGCCCGAGTCCGAAACACGAACCCCAGATCGAAGAACTAACACTCCCAGTGTTAGTTCTAGTTGCAGAACATAAATACCCCCGAAAGCGGACGGGAAAACGGCACCGGAGTAGCTCAATGGTGAGAGCATCGCACGCGTAATGCGAAGACGTGGGTTCGTTCCCCACCTGCGGACAGTTGTTTTTATTGCGATAGCAATTATATGGACACTCAAAAGCAGATTTCTGCCGTCGCCATCGCCGTCGCCGTGAGGTTCCGTATGACGTCAATGGAGATAAAATCGTCGCCGCGCGCCGAACGCTGTATGTGCGAGTGAAAGGGGGCGAGGGGCGCGCGCTTTCACGGGGAGTGAACGCACGGCGGAGAACAAACGCGCGTTCTGCGCCGTGCTTCCTTAAGGGCTGCAGAAGTAGGCGTCTCTTTCCTCCTTTACAATCATCATATATGTAGAGCAAACGTGCCTTCTTCCGACGCACGAAAGGCCGTGGGGGGGGGGGGGGGGGGGGGGAGGCGATGTTTAGCTGCGGCACCAAGTGCCTATTTATATCAGAGGCTCCGGCAACAGTCACCAACGCCGCACGAAGTTTGAGCGAACGCGGGCAAAACGCCGACGGCGTCGACAACAGTTCTGCGTGTTGCCGGTGCTGCTGCATGTCCAAGTTTATACAGCTGATAAAGCTGCTATCATTACTCCGTATAGCTCTCTTCAAATTTGCTATCGCAATTGATGCTTCACCTTTCAGGTGAAACTGCGACCACTTTTTTTATCATTTCTTTAATTCAATTAGTAAGTACAAGTAATTGCCCCTATGTTGTCCTTGGTGTCAATGTTTGTTGGCTTCTGATAATATGATTAACAAAAATCGGGCCCCTCGGTTCCCTTTCTTCTCGTTCATTATATATATATATATATATATATATATATATATATATATATATATATATCTATACGGTAAACAATATAATTCCTCTGCGTTTGTATTCCTGCCCACACGCGCCTATTCAAAGGTGCCATGGACCTTGTCACGGTATACTGCGGCGTTTCAAATTGCTCTGTTGAAATAAACGAATCCAACTCGATCGCGCAGGTGGTTCACCTGATCGAGGCCGAGATCGAGGCCCTCCGGGAGCTGTGGTACACCCGGCTCTGCTTCAAGTGCTTCGTCACGTGTCCCTGCAAGTCGTTGCCGTGCGCACTGCACTCGTCAAAGGACTGCCAGGACCAGAACTGCCTCCACTTCTTGCCTCTTGACGAATGTCTGCACAGAAAGGTACTTTGCGTTAACGTCGCGAAAGCAGACATCACTGGGCGCCATTCCTTCACGAGGTGAATCATGTCAATCAAGCCGCCGTCATTTCCCTCAGATGCAGTCAGATGCTGCTGAGCCCGAGGTCGCAGGATCGAATCCCAGCCCCGGCGGCCGCATTTTGATGGGGGCGAAATGCGAAAACACCCGTGTACTAAGATTTAGGTGCACGCTGAAGAACCCCAGGTGGTCTAAATTATTCCGGAGTCCCTCATTACGGCGTGGCTCATAATCAGGTCGCGGTTTTGGCACGTTAAACCCCACAATTAAAGAAGAAAAAAGAAAGAAAACAGCAAGTGCGCGTCCTGTAGCTCCAGCATATAAAAACGATGTGCAAAACAATGGGTACAGAAAGCAAGGCATAAGTGGTTCCTAAAACATGGCGTCTATGACGTATTTCCAGCTCCAATTTGCTTCTGGTGCATGCAGTGAGCGCGATGCCTTCAATATCTACAATTGCTATTCAAGGAGAGAGAGAGAGAGAGAGCCGTCGCTGGGGCGTGTATTTGGACACCACCTGTAGAAACCTTGCAATGACGTCATCTCAGCCGCCATGTTGGAGTACCAACACGGCGAGAAGCTGCTCTCTTGGCGTCTCGCGAGGTCGTTCTGCCGGTGCTGTCGTATACTTCTGGCACCTGAGTCAGTAGCGTTTCGACCGCGCGCCCCTATGACGTTGAAGCAGATTGCCCGAGGCAGCGGGCCTCCTCGACTATCCGTTCCTGAGAGTTCCGTACTGTCAGAGACGCTGTATATACGCAGCGCTCATTGGCGGAAAGCACCACCTCGGGTAGTTCGGGACTGTCAGAGACGAATATGCGAAGAGGCCCACTGGTTATGATAGACTGACGTCATCTTAGCCGCCATGTTGGAGGACCAGCACGGCGAGAACTTGTGCCCGTGAGGTCATATGCAAATTATCTACGAGAACAGTGCCGCTTGCGGCGAAATAGTTGCTTCTTCAGTCGTATTGGCGCTGCGTCCTCGTCGTTCCTTGCATCGTGTACTGACCAACTTTCTTGCGCATCGTTTATAATGAATCCTTTCCAACAATGCCCAACTTTGAGTCGTTCTACTGCATGTCTCCATCACCATGCCCTGCTCACCGGCAAGCATTGTTACGTTCAGCAATGGCGTTTGTCACGCAGGTGGTGTACTGCGACTACAGGCGAGTCCAGACTGAGTTCGTGAGGCGGCACTTCCCTTACGCATCGTTTCACGGAATGAGGGGATACAGTTGAGTATATGGCCTCGACACCCTGTTAATTTCGTTCAAAAAAGTTTCTACGATACATAGCGCTGCTTGCCTTAACAGGTGATTTGCAATGGAAGAGTTGAATTTTAGAGAGTTTTAGCTTGTCCGCAAGCTTCTTAGCGTCTGCGGTTTAACAGGCTTACCGGAGCTGTCGACGGCCATCGCTAGCGAATGTAGCGACACCTTGTGACACTTTGTCTAACTACATTGTGTTCGAAAAACATTTGCGTCACGTGAGTGCTCTACGACGAATCACAATAACAAAAGGACTGCACGTTAACAATTATGTCGCTACCAACTCTCGGCGATGAAAGCACGACCACCGACGACCACGAAAACGAGCGGGAGAGGCACAGGAAGCTGTTCGCTTTGAAATACTTGAAGGTTTACGGTGATTTAGTGCTGCTGCTTTTCAGCGTCGTTTTGACACCGCGGAAGGTTCATTCAAGTGAACAAACTGCGCAATCGCAGGCGCAGGACTGCGGCGCGCCTCGAGCGCCACCGCGGTGTGGGACCCGGACCAGCCGCCGCTGGGGTTCTCGGCCTTCGGCTGGGAGGAACGGTTCGGGCCCTGGGAGGAGCCCCCCTGGCTGCGGGACGCCGCCAAGCTGCTCGAGTCTGGAAATACGGGACGCGACTGGCTCGCCCTCGCGAAGAGGCTCGGTACGTTGTCACGTCAGCGTCTGTAATGTACTATATACGCTCCTTATTTTACAGCACAATGCAGTAGTAAACGTCGGACACCCTTCATTAGAAACAATGAAACACTTCAGTGCCAGCCGCTGGAGGCCTACGTCACAGTGCCGCCAGTATAGTGCCGTTCGATGCTCCTAGTCACAACTGTGCGTAGCATTTCCTGCAAGATTACTGGAGGTGATTCTGGCCTTAGTGTCTACGGTATCTGCAAGCATGGCGTTTTAGCCAACATGATAAGGACGGTTCAATTCATTCAATTTTATTTATTATATACAGTATATAGCTACACTTAGGTTTGAAATATATACCGAAGTACGTATATTAGTCTGTAAGGGCGAGACCTGTTAATACTTACAAACAGAAAAAAAAAACTGTTACAGTAGCGGACAACTTGTTACATACATATGGGAGAAAGTATATCTAGTATATGAACATGTCGGGATCCCATATGTTCATATACTGCATACGGGGGTTATGGATCATATATTAACTTCATTCGGTAGGGTGTTCCATATGATATACGAGAACATACCGGCTTTTATATGGCATCCCCATTTCTTCATATGAGCCTACTCGATATGGGGCAAATGAGTTTATTTCGATAGAGGGTAGTTCGTACGAAGGGCATAGATGCCGTATCGTTTTACCAGCTACACTCAGAAACTGCTCGGAAATGCAAGGTAATTCTCTCCGATCCCGCGCGGTCCGTAAGCTTTTGGCGCCGACTGCGTGCTACTAATGTAACCGCCGCGCAGGCTACACGGACAAGGAGCTGAGCCGCTTCGTGGAGGAGACGAGCCCGGGCGTGGCGCTGCTACGCGACTGGCGCGAGAGCAACGGAGCGACGCGATACTGCATCGACGTGCTCATCTCGTGCGTGCAGCAGATCAGCAGGCACGACGTCGCCAGGCTCATACAGGAAGAGATGGGTGAGTGAGCGACACTGTACGTTTGCACCGCCCTTATACTAATGCGAAAGCATTAAACTATATGTCCCATGAGGCCGAAAAGCCGGCGTTGTCCTCAACGTGTGCTACCAAAGATCGTGATCAGCGTGGAATAAGGTGAAACGCAGAAACGGTCTGTCACGCGAACAGACTGCACCGCGCCAAGAGCGTCAAGCTCCCGAAACGACGGACCATGACCTCCGGGGATAGCGCGCGCACTGCCCGATCTCGCTAGTAAGTCAGGGGACGTATATTCTGCGACGATCATTCTGTCGATACTATCGCCTTCGCGTGACGTAGTGCTCAGCCAGCCAATCAGCTCATCCGATTTTGTTCAACCAGCCAATCCGCGCGCGCGCCTGACGGCGATACTATCGCCGAAAGTGATCGTCGCAGAACACGTCCTCTTGTATACACGCCTCACTGCCTCAACTGTGGACGCGCATCTCCACGCTCATCGTGAATGTGCGGAGAACGTAGCACGTACTACTGTGTCGACAAATGCTACCTCACTTATCAAAGAGGCAATTAAAATTAGCAACTTGGTCTTCGGTTATGCGACTTGGACGGTTCCATCTATACCCTCAGATGAATCTGCAGTAGCGAAGCGCGAATTACACAACCATACTAAGACGTCACTTTGGCCTTGCAGAGCGACATCTCTCAGCTGTCGATTCTTCTGAAGCATATACGTATAGTACTGATGAATGCCGTAGTTAAGTATACGTGCGCAGCTGTATATATATACCTATATGGCGCATCGGCCAATCACCGACGCAGAGCCCGAATCACTGGCGCCGCCGGTGTTCATCAGCTACCAGTGGGACGCCCAGGAGGTGGTGCTGAACATCCGCCAGCACCTCGAGTTCTCGGGATTCCCCTGCTGGATGGACGTGGGACAAGTGGGCGGCGGAGACTCGCTCTACGGAAAGATCTACGAGGGCATCAGCAGAGCAAAGGTGCGTGGGTGCGAATGCACAAAGTGTATTACAGGCACACACGTTTGCTGCGGTATATACTGCGCGGCCGTGTCAGTGAGACTGAGGTCCCTCACGCTCAGGTAAGGTTAATTTATGTTATGCCTAACTTGATGGTAATTACGTTCGTGACGCCACGAACGTGTTGTGCGTGACCTCAGAATATTAAGGCTGTGATATCGTGAAATAATAATAATGGTTGAGTTAGCTTAGGTTAGTTTATGTTAATAAGGTGTTGTCTTATGCTAATTACCTGTCTTGTATTCGAAGCAAAAAAATTAATTACGAGGTTTGGCGAGCCTAAACCACCATCTGGTTAAGGGGCACGCCGTAGTGGGGGATTCCGGATTAATTTGCACCACCTGGGATTTTTTAACGTGCACCTAAATCTAAGTGCACGGGTGTTTTCTTCATTTCGCCCCCATCTAAATGAGGCCGCCGTGGCCGGGATTCAATCCCGCGACCTCGTGCTTAACAGCCCAACACTATAACCGCTAAGCAACCACAGCGGGTAAAATGTATCCGGCGCAGTTATTCGAAGTACATACATATGTAAAATCGAGAGCAAAAGTTGGGGGACCAGAGCTGCCGCTAAATTTCTTTTTCTTCTAAGCCTAGGCATAAAGACTGAAATCAAGTGGCACTTCCTACGTGCGCCTGTTCTTCGCGGAGAAAATCTCACGTTGCAGGGCTGTGCTAGAGGATTTTTTTTTTTTTTTGGTACTTGCTGATGCCGTGGTCTCTTGACTTTTACTCTCGACTGTACGCAATTCAATGTAAACACCTATCCCATAGTACAACCAATTAAATCAATCCATCAGTCCTAAGGCAGGTGGGCTTGCCTAGCGCGGTCTGATCTTTAGTCCGTTGGAAAGGGACAGGAAGGTGTTGAGCAACATTTAACCTTAAGTGAATGCCCCGAAACACCTCAGTGACTCCCCCCCACTGCCTCCTTCATGGCAACCAGGTGGTGTTGTGCTGCCTGACTCCGCGGTACGCCTCGTCGTCATCGTGTGCCCGCGAGCTGAGCCTGGCCGACGTGCTGCGAAAGCCCATCGTGCCCGTCATGGTGGAGCCGACGCCCTGGCCCCCGCCCGGTCCCCTGGCCGTGGTGCTCAGCGCGCTCGTCTATGTCGACCTCTGCGGTACGTCAGTACGCACCACGGTCGCGGAGGTCATCAAGTTTCCTTTAGGCACCGATTAAACTCTTTAACTGACAAGAATTACTGTACGAGCAAGTTTTTTTTGTCGCTTGCTGAATCACGTTTATTTTTCTGCGCTGCTTCTTGTACTGAAGCCTATTTAGTGTCATATGCGCTTCCGAGATCTGTGCATTCACATAGGTGTGCGCCGAAATCTCGGAGGCAACAGCCGTAATACCTCGAGCGCACTTTCAACTACCGAAATTCACTAATTTCACTAGCGATAGTAAGTTATACTTGCTGTCGCGGAAAATCCGGCGCAGTCGGCGTTGGCGTGACCCCACGATGGCCCAAGAAGTCAAGGGAGCCCAAGTGAGCCAATCGAGGCAGTTAATGACGTCAATTAAGGAATAGGTGATTAAGGCAGAGTGAATTAAGGCGAAGTTAATTAGGGCAGGTTTAATTATGATACGAGTTCATTCCGGCACTCGTACCCATGATCATTGGTGGGAGTGGAACCCACGACCAACGGTGTTAATTAGGGCGAAGTTAATGAAGGCACAGTTAATTAAGAAAGAGTTAATCAGTGCACTCGAACCCACGACCTTTGGTGGTGGTCGCATTGCTTTCGCATTCATCCGCGTAGGGATAGCTTAGTGCCCCTTGATTTTTTTCAAGGAAGAAAATTGTATACTGTGCACCGCAATGGATATCCGCGCAACGCAGGCATCGGCGGCCACGGGGGCAGCGGCCGGCGCGCCGACTGGGAGATGCGCTTCCAGGAGATCGTGGCGCGCGTGGCGCAGTTCTTGGCGCCGCCCACCAGCGCGCCCAGGCCGCACTCGAACAAGCACCGTGCCGCCGCAGCCACGCTCGCGCCGTTGCTCGCGCAGCACGCGACCGTGACCGGCCCCGCAGCCAGCACCAACGCCGCCTCGTCGACCAACGCCGCCAGGGCGGCGACACCGTCGCCCAGGCCCAGCTTCAGCCAGGCCAACGCGGCCCGGAACGACGACGAACGGGTAATGCAGCGAACAGCCTTCTAAAGCGAAGGCTCTCTTTTGCCTACAAGAACTGAAATATATGAGCGAATTTGTATGCCTATATATACGTAAGTTCTTTTATAAATGTCCATATATGTATATGTAAGGCCAAGTTTTGTACGTTTGCCTAATTAGCGACAGGAAGACGGCGCTATTGAGGCAAACATGCCATTCGTACAAAACTTGGTAAAACTTCAGTTATTATAAACTTACGTTCTAGTACACAGGGCTCTTTTATGTGTTTAATTTTATGCGCTTGTGCTGTCGTTTTCTCTCATGTCTTCGCATACCTTGCGCAGCCAGGGGGAAGCTTTACGTCACGGCCAACTCCGATCTTGCTATTGAATTACACGTAAAACGCGGAAATGCTTTTATGAGAGAACCGCTGGACCAATTTGAATTAAATTTCTTTCATTTGAGAGAAATAAAGTTTGAATTCTAGTGACTCTAAAAATCAGAATTTTGATTGAAAGCATAGAAAGCTAAAAAATGACATTAAAGCACAAGGTTTACAGATCCTTAACTCTGCAACAAATACTGATGCTGTAGTATTGTAAAGTGCACCTGTCAGAGCATATCAAGCGCACAAACTTGATACATGAATTCCCTTCGGTCGCACTATCCGCTGCAGACGCGTTATGCACAATTGCGCACGCTATGATAGTGCATCAAAGGCAAAAAAAAAGAACTCAAAAACTTGGGAGACGCTTAATACTAGCCTTTAATAGTAGAACGCGATAGCACTAAACGGCCCCTGACTGCTCCTCACGCTTCCCGGCAACTGCAGCTTATGCAACCGTAATTTTTACCGGGAAACGCTTGCGACGAACGCTATGCACGAAGGCAAGCTTTCTGGTACCCCCCTTTTTTTTCTTTGCTTTCCCCGGCACGGCCGGCGCCGCCGCTGCCGCGGATGCGCGTAGGAGAGCGCCATCTGGTGGTGCTGCAAGGAACCGAGACGGCGCACGCGGCGTGTGCCGCTCTGTGATTGGTAGAAACGCACCGCGCCGTGATTGGTAGGACAATTTTCGCTTATGGTCAACGCACGGTCAACGCCGGCGACGCCGTGCTTTCTGCGTAACGGGGCCCGTTAAAGCAATCGCTTTAAGATAACGATTTTTAAAACGTGTTGCCTATGCATGTTGGATGATCTGTGATTGTACCTGTGCTGCAAGTTGTGATAATACGGGTAAAGTGTTCTAGAAGAACGAAAACGAGTTGGAAGGTATACGGACGGCTGGAGTGTTTGCGGCAGTATGTCGTGGGGGGCGTGGCGACCCATCCTATGCGCGCGCGCGCGTCACGGTTTGCAAGAAGCCCGCAGGCATATTGGGCGCTGAAGACTATTACGTCATCACCCGAACGGTGACAGAGTGGTCAAGGATCACGACGTTGTCTGGTCGGTAGGCGGCAGCTTCGAGATCATTGTCGTGACGGGGTGGCCTCATGGTCACTCCGATTCGGGCTGTTCGCTGGGTGGACTGCGGTAGTGCGGCCCCGGTCGGCCGCCGACGCATCCTCGTCCAAAGTTTAGGCGAGGGTTCTTCGTGCATGGTCACGGTCACCACTCGCCCGCGCTGCCGGCCCTTGCAGGCGGGAAGGGGCGGCAGCAGACGATGGGGGGATGACCGTCTGCAGGCGGGTAGGCCACGGTCCACTTTGTTTACTTTGTTTTTTTACTTTTCGCAGCAACAGTGTTTAAGAGTCGTATGCTACATATGCATGCGAATCTTGGTTATAATAGCGGTACGTGCGGCAAATCATTCGCCATAAATCACACCATGCGTTCCTTCAGCCTGCCTTTTTTTTTCATACTATCATCGCGGAAGACAACGTGGGAGCTGCCCGCTTCGGGCCAACGTTGCTTCGGGCTAGGAAACTATAGCGCGGCCCAATGGACCAAAATAATTTTTTTCCATCCATCCATCCATCCATCCATCCATCCATCGCGGAAGACACGGTGCCTAACATGCCGACTTTCACGTGTCCAATTTGCACCCTTATGCATCCTTTAACAGTTTTCTTCTTTTTTTAGTAAATTTATTGCTGTAAAATGAAAAAACTAGACACGCTGTGTTATGTCGAGTGCTGTTGTGCAATATGACAAACAAATGTCATTGACGTGAGTTTAAATACAATTAGGTGTTTCTTATTTCTCCCCCAAAAGGAACTACAATCCGCCGCATCCGTCCCAATGGACGACGACCGAGAGTCCGACGCCAGTAATCCGGGATCGCCACAGTCCTGGGACCGACCGAACCGAGTGATCAATCGAGTTGTTCGTTGTTCCATCTGCGCCATCATCTGACACAAGCGTGCACGCCTGCGGACACTATTTAAACATATTGTGTATATAAATATTTGCTGCCGTGGCTCGCTACACATCACGCCTCCGGATTAATTCATTTTCACATGCCTGGGGGGGGGGGGGGGGGGTGGGGGGGGGTACCACCCAGTGCGACAGGAAAGAGTGAAAGAGGCGCAAGGCAGCGTTTTCATTGTATCATTGTTTGTTGGCTCTCTCCCTCTCTCTCTCTCTCTCTCTCTCTCTCTCTATATATATATATATATATATATATATATATATATATAGCCAACTAGGCATCCAGATACTCGCCATTTTGTCCCTATAATGGCCGACAGCCCAACCCACCGCACATGCAACTGCAGTGACGAGCCACAGTGTCTCCAAAGTAACTCCAAAGTGCCTCCAAAGTCACTCCGCTCAGAAAGCTATTATATCTGCGCTGCTCAAGTTCCCAAGGTCTAATAAAGGCCTACATAATAGATTGAAAACACTGCCTGCCATACCACTGGATTGTACGCGGTTTACTGCGTTCGTGCTCGTCTCTCTCTATTTCCCCTTACACTCTTTCAATCTTTTCACCCCTTTCTACCGTTCAGGGTATAGCCAACCGTAAGTAGCTTTCGTTAATCTCTCTGCCCCTCCATGCACACTTTCTCTCTTTTTTACATAAACCCTAGAGACATTTAAGAAGCCGAAAATATTCCAAGACAGAATTATACGTGGGCAATAGTTTATCAGCAAGAAAAAGAAAAGAAACGGCATCCGAGATATCGCTTGCCGACGTATAACGGTGTGATTGAGTTTCCCGCTGTGATGTGGACCCTGCAACGCACTTCAACGGGGCTCATAATCTCTGTGACGAGTACGTCACTTATGACGTATGCGCAAGAACCCGTGACATCTGCACTGAGGTACCGCACGTGCAACAGAAAACAACTTACCGTTTGCTCGAATGTATACGAGGACTTGGTCAACGTAAGCATCATGTTTTTGTTCTTTCATTTCGTCTGAATTCACTAGTGTTTCAGTAATATCAACGATATACTGTCACAACGGCTTGAAGGCTAGAATATAGATTCCACCGCGAATCGTTTCAATCAGAACCAGACAGCTTACAAGAATTGACAGTTTGTTTGAATTGACAATCAGACAGCTTGTTTAATATTGATTTTGATTCACGGCGTTGAAGCTACCGGCGATATACTTGTCGCTCAGAAGCTCACCTTGAACCCACAGGTTCATTGATCTGTATTTCCATGTTCACAATCATCAACGGAACAACATACGCATCGTAGTGGAAATACCTGGGGTTGCTTACGGCGCAAGGAAGTCATAAGGGATCCGCTGACCTTATTAGTCACTTCGTTCTTGTGATAATTCGGTCGTTCAAGTCGCATTTCGCTTTATTTGATAAATGTTCACGCTTGAAAACAGGGTCAGTAGTTGATAGCGGTGATGCCGACAACGTCGGTGACAGCATAAAAGTCAAGAGCGAGCAATATCTGTTTTAATGTTTATTTACATAAAACAACCAAACACTCAGCGGGATAGGCTAAGAATCGGAAGGCAGTAGGAAAAAGAAAGATAATTGAAAGGAGAAACTAAACAGAACGTAAGTGCTAATAAGGAGTTCGCGAAAGACTAGTCAGCCTCACAACTGTCGGCGCCGTACTTCTCAAGTACGATCGCCTTTCGCGCTTTTTTAAAAGCGCCGGAGCGCCCAACAGCAGACGCGATTCTCGTATCAAAGAGGCGGTTTCGGTTTCGAACCCCCCCCCCCCTCTACGAAGTTTCGCCGCTCGATCCCAGATGGCGCCACCAGCCTTCGTGCCGGTGACGTCAGGGGCTGCGCCGGCCAGTCACGTGGGACGCGATTTCGCGATACCAAAGGAAAACAAGCTGGAGAGGGCGGCGGAAAGGAAGAACGGCGGGCTGAGAGAGGTCCTGCGAGCAGCGCACCACCACCACACACACCGCTCGCTCCTCTTTCTCCAAGCGCGCCGGGGCGGTCGTCGGAGTCGCGACGCCGCAGCAGGACGAAAGACAGCGAAGCACTGCGGCAAACCGGCTTTTCCGCTCACAGCTTGTTGTGTCCCCATCCTCAGCCGTGAAACGCCGGCACTTCTTTCTTCACGAGTGGCCTTGCGAGGCGCCGTCGGTTCCTATACCCACCACCATGCTACCCGTTATCCTCATCGGCATCATCGCTCTGCTGTGTGTTCAGGTGGGTACCCGCCTCCTTACCCTATCGAGAAAGCGCCAAATCTCTCTTCCCCTTCCTAGCTTCTCGCTGGAAGAGTATAGGGCGCCGGCAGGATACGATCCTGCCCGCTTTTCAGATCGTGAGACGCGCGCTGTGACTGTTCTCTGCGGGGACGTTTCGCCGGCTCTCCATCCGCCGAGAGAGACGCGGATTTGAAAAAGAGAGACGTTCACTGCAAACCACTCTCCCGAGGAAGTAGCGTCGAGCAAGACGGATGTGTCGCCTATTCGGGCGTTGTATCGTTCAAACGAAATTTTCTCTTCTCGCGAGTGACAACTTCTGTCCAAACGGCGCACTGGCTTAGATGGAGGACAGTTTATTCATACAGCATCATGGGTTTTTAAACACGCCAAACCCCTTTGACGTAGCCGCCAAACCCCCCTCCTCTTACGACAGAACATCGAGCCGACGGTGCGACTAACACTTTGAAAGTTATGCCGATCAAGCGACACTACTCTTCTTGCGAGAACTTCGAGCAGCTTGACGGCGTACTTGATGGAATAGGGATTATTTTAAGTCGGGAGAGAGTTTTCCAAAAACGCTGACTGCATACGGCACACGCGTACAGACGACATTGAGACCCTCCGGAAATGCTTCGACGCCGAGATCTTGTCCGCTGAGACGATGGTTTCATGCCCACGGTTTGAAAGCTCAGCGTTCTCACCGCAACTCTCGACTAACGAGACAACTTCGAGCACACGGCACCCCGAGGCCCGATGCGATACTGCGCGCCCCGTACAGATCGCGACATAAAACATTCAGCGACAGCAACAAACAGCGTTGACAGGGATTCTCTGGCTTTGTGTATACAATGTCGACTCTTTCCACTGCAGTTACAAAATAGCGCTTTTCGAAGGTTAAACCGTGTCCTGCCCATTACGGAGTGTTGCCCGAGGCGCAGTCGCGCACAACACAGGTTTACACAAACCGGTCGCGCAGGGGACATTCCCCTACGGTGATTCTCGTCCATTGTGTGTCCTGTCGCGAAGTCACTTTATTTTTTTCTTTTCCCTGCCGATTTCACAAGTACGCTGGTCGTTTAACCCTGTCCGCCTTCTGTTTGCGTCCCGCAAACAACCCCTTTCTTTAGAGGGGGCGTTCGGGCGGCGTTGTGCACACTCTAAAAGCGCACCGCAACTGGACACTTCGCTCGATGTCGTCCTTTGTCGAGTCGAGCTGAAAAGGACGCCGACGGAGCTCTGCGATCAGTGGTTTCCATCGCCGTTTCAACTCGAGTCCTCCTAATGGTTAAATATTCCTAGAAGGAGAACACGTAACGATCGCTTTCCGGTCTGACATCAAATCAACCAAGTCCTCGTCAAATGTGTTTACAGACTGACAAATTACACATGTCACCCTTTGTCATTTAAAACAGTACCCGCCGTTACGGCGCGCATTCTATGGCGTTCGGGCTGCTGACTACGAGGTCGCCGGTTCGAATCCTCGTCGCGGAGGCCGCATTTCGATAGTGGCGGTAAAAAAGTTCGTGTACCGCGCTTTGGCTGGTCAAAAACTAACCCGTAGCACCTCCAATAGCCGACGCGCCCCCTTTGGACGCTAAACTCTCAAAAAATCAAGCAAACTGCTAAAACAGTGCGTTTATTCATAGTGTATAGCGGTAGCCCGCGAAGTCTTTGGCAATCAATGGCGTAGATCTCCTTGAGCCAAAATAACGGTCAATAATTATCATCATCACAATGCATTGTTATTCATTTCAGGCGCAAGTGAAAAAAAAAAAAAAACTACTGCGTGAGAAATCCTTGAAGACGAGAACTTTCCTGATACGCATCCGATCAGAAAGTCATTTTCCAGTTCGGCACTTCTGCACTGTTTTGAGCATCAATTGCGCGAGAAGTTTCACGCTGGATTATTTTAGCATAGCATTGCCACTCTGTTACCTATACCGGTAACGATTAACGATACCGGTAACCATTGAACGGTAATGCTATTACTTGAATACTCTATCAGCGCCTCCTGTAAACGGCTTCGCGTCGGCGTAACTCTGGGGACGTATTCCTGCTAACGATCACTTTCGGCGATGCTATCGCATTCGCGTGACTACGTAGTGCTGAACCAGCGAATCAGCTCATCCGGTTTTGCTCAATCAGCGGCCGAGCTCGATAGTCCCCTGGTTGCTTCAACGAATGCGGTCGTCGGCGTGTTTCGGAGTGACCCTTGAGAGAGATGTACTACATCTCGTGCATTTGTTGTCGCCTTTCGCAAGTCGGCGTGTAAGTAACCCTATAGCGTGCAAAGAGAGTGCGAAGGCAGGCAGGCGCCGTCAGCTCACAACGAAGGCGCGTGTCCGTAAGGTCTCCTCCTCTGACACACAACACCTCCTCTCTCGCCAATGATCCTGCGTACCTTGACACAGTCCGAGGTTGGCGTGCGCGCAAAGCGCCGACGCGCGCCGCCTTGCACCACACGTGGCTTGGCTACTGGCTTTCTCCCTTGTCACCGCTATACGAGCCGATTGCGAGAGCGTCAGAAGAACGAAAGAAAGAAAGAGAAAACCAATTGCCTATGGTTTCCTGGTTTTCCTTTCTGGCGGATCTCTAATGAACCTGTCGCGCAAACTACGCGAGGTCGGGCGAGTGAACGGCATCCGGTTGCTGGCACAAACACAACGTTTTTATGTCTGCTTCCTGATGGGAACGGCGATACAGAAGGCGTCGGTCTGATCGCATCACATCAATGTATATACATAGTACAGGAAGCTGTAGGCCAGAAGAGGGAAACAAACAAAAAAAAAAGCTATCATTACGATACAACTCGACTAGTCGCAGGCCAGCCTGGATTGGCAGCTTGAAACAATAATAATTTTCTGTATAAAAATTGAACAGGTTACGGAGGCCCTAACAAAAATACACACCCTACAAGTGACTCAGTTTTCTCAGACTCAAGGATCAACGCAGTCGGTTTCCTTTGTTTTTTATTGATAAGCAATGAACTAATCACCCATAACAATATATATGATGTCAAGGGTAGCACGGTGCGGAAACTTAAAGGTGGCACCGTTGCCTGTCTCACTCTTGCGTCATTTCCGGCGTACCAAGTCTGTGCTCGCTATGTGAGACTGGCCCTATCCCCGATTCCCGAACTATATTAACAGTCTACCGATCTACACAGCTTCTTATTTTTGCTTGGCGCCCCTTTAAGCACGATCGTTAACTGCTATCAGTGCTCCCTGTCAGCCCGATTCCCCAGTTTAGTGGTAGTAGTAATTGGTTGTTTGTTTAAATAATTTGATAACAAAAAGAGAACGAATGTGAGGAAAAATTGCTGTGTATAGCGCAGTCTGCTGACACCTGAACCGCACCCCCAGTTAACGCGAACCGCTGTTTCGTAAACAGCCGTTCAGCGGACCGTGTGGTAACAGCTGGATGACGATGATGATGATGACGATGATGATGATGATGATGATTATTGGCACTCCCTTTGAAACTTTCAATCCAATTTAAACCCAAGCCGTTCTGGAAGGTGTACGTTATCCACGGGTCTCACAGGGGGAATTCCTTCGCATTCCATTAGGATGTGCTGAGTGGTCTCAATATTTTTGCTGCAGCATACACACGCCTCATCTTGTTTAAAATATTTGCTCCGGTATGTGTTTGTCCTTAGTCAACCAGCTCGAGCCTCTAATAGCAGGGCACTGCCCTTTGTGTTACCGTACAGATTTTCCCTTCCAATTTCTTCCCATTCTCGTAAATCTCTGTGGTCTTTTTTGCTTCCATTCTTTGCATCCAATTCATTGTCTCGATCTGTCTCCCTCACTTTCTTTTTGATGACGTCTGGTTGTCTATTTACACTTTCAATTACCCTGTACGTGGATGCCAACTTTCTTCACATCTTCCTCCATTCTGTGTTCACACAGAATGCATTCACGGGATGATGATTATGATTTAATGGCATTCCCTTTGAAACGGGGCGGTGACAAATTGTTACCTAGCCTACTTGAGTAACTCAGATAAGCCATCAATGCTTTTCCTTGTAGTATTCTTGTATACATCTATTTTCATTCTAGCATTCTTGTATACATACACGGGATGATGATGATGATGATGATGATGATTTAATGACATACCCTTTGAAACAACGCGGTGACAAATTGTTATCTAGCCTACTTGAGTAACTCAGATAAGCCATCAGTGCTTTTCCTTGTAGCATTCTTGTATACATCTCTTTTCATTCTAGCATTCTTGTATACATACACGGGATGATGATGATGATGATGATGGTGATGATTTAATGGCATCCCCTTTGAAACGGGGCGGTGACAAATTGTTACCTAGCCTACTTGAGTAACTCAGATAAGCCATCAATGCTTTTCCTTGTAGCATTCTTGTATACATCTCTTTTCCTTCTAGCATTCTTGTATACATACACGAGATGATGATGATGATTTAATGGCATCCCCTGTGAAACGGGGCTGTGACAAATAGTCACCTAGGCTGCTACGACGCAACGACACAACGCGCGTTATGTTACGACAGACGACACACCCGCCCCCTGACGACCGGGCCGTATACGTAGTGCAATGCAAGGTTGCTGCAATGCGCTTGCAAGGTTTACCGTCTTTTGAGGCGCCACGCACGCCGTCCTTGCTTCACGCTTGGGTCGAACGTCGCGAAACGCGCTCGACCCTGCAACGTAAAAACATACAATGAGAGTCGTGTATACACAGCGGATGCGTCTTGTTCACGCACCGCCAGACACGACCGCTTGCTTTATCTTTGTTTCTAGCTTGTTAGCCGCGGAGGTCAGTGTCGTGGCGCAAGCGCTCGGAACGCCCACGGCGAGGTCAATAACATCCCGATAACTTCGATACCTCGCGATAGTTACTCTGCTTCAACTTCACCATAGTTAACATAGTGAAGAATAACGCAGTGTTTATCGCACAATAGGGTAGATTCACTCGATGCGGAAAGTGTCAATCAGTTACGACCGTGTGTATGGAAAACAGGCACATGCAAGTCAGTTTGATTACTTATGGGACACGATAAGCTACTCATGCCTCCGTATTATTGGCTTACTCTTTTTTTTCTTTGCCTACCCTTGTCATACAGGCCTCTGCTACGATTAGTATTCAGCAAACGCGCTAGACCATAAGTTCGCGCACTCTCTATACACGGTATATGTACTCCTAGCTGATATATAGAATATCGACAGACATTCTATTAACTATAGGACGGTCAATGCAACAACACCAACTTCCTGCCGACATTCCATAGAGTAAGATCTATCAGTACAATATCATAAATTATCAGCCGCCGTTCCATAGACTATTACTGTGGGTTTAAAATGGATTATAGTCATCACAGACCAGAGGTACCTACAGAGTTTCTACCAGACTGGCAACTACATTTTCGCGACAAAGCGCACCAACAAACTAGACTGCTGCGCAGAACACAGAGAAAAGTTAGTCTCAGCTGATTTCGCAAGGCAATAAGTTCTACCAATACGCAGCTTACTGATTACATTCATTCATTCATTCATTCATTCATTCATTCATTCATTCATTCATTCATTCATTCATTCATTCCCTTTTAAGCATAGGGCAGCGGACAGGAGCCGGATCTCGTGATTCACCATCTCAGTAACGGGCGTCCGTTCAGAGTTAGGCCGGATGTTGCGGCATTAAAGGAGTTCCCGCTGAAATCAAGGATGTGGAAAAATAAAATAAAAAAAAGAAAGTCTCAGGAGAACGGGGGAAAAATAACGATATACGTCTGCTCAGCAATTCCAAGGTGAACATTCGACAGACATCTGTCTGGTAGTGAAGAGCTGAATAAGTGAAATGACACACGATAGACAAGAAAGAATGTCAACGCGTCATTTGGAACCCTTTGACTCATTCTACGCCGATGGGCTTCGCGGCGTCTGAGCCAGGTTGGAGATGGGCCGAAAAAAAACTTTAAAACCAGCGCCCGATGCTCTAGAAGAAGGAGCCAGCCTGGCTCCGAAACGTCGGGTACATTAAAATAACCTTTTCGTTAGTGTCATATTCAGTCCTTTCACGTTCTGTTCAGCAATGATTTAGCACCCGTGGTCCTGACACCGAGTGTGCGTTGTTTTCAGAAAGACCTTATACCACTGTTATCTATCGAACGCCATAGCCACTGAGCCAGAGTGACGCGTTTAGTATTTTTGGTAAGGAAAAACAAGATAACTATACCAGTGCACTGCGATTAACATCTCCGCAAAGTGCAGACTGCAGCCTGGAATGCGAACGCCACCCCATCTATATATCGTCGACACATGTCTTCCTGCCACTGGCTTTTCTGATGTTTTCATTCGCTCGTTCGCTTTATGCGGGTCACGTATAGGTGTACTAACCACGGGACATCGGCTGCCGAGCGAGTTATGCAGAACTTGCGCTGATGTTGACTGGCATACACCGAACTGGGCAGCTGCCGCCGTTTTGTGCGTTTATGTGAGGGAGAAAAAAGTATACGCTGGATGTTGATCTCACGACCGTGCTGACATCATCGAGGGCGTTGACATACATCAATATATAAAAGCTCGGAGCTGCAGGTGACGCTAACGAGAGTTACCGAATTTTCCGCGACATACATCCTGCGAACTTTACGTTTAGCAACGAGTATTTCATACTGCGAAGCCTAAAGGTTATATATACTATAACTGTCAACATAATACATACTATACTACAACTAATAGACTATCTTTTTTATCCAAAATCGCATGTTAGCAGCGATGGTATGCCGCACACTTCTCATTGCAAGATTGAGCGTGGTTGAGTGGTTGTCGGCAAGTGTGAATGGAAGTGGCTGAAAACGCGATTGTTGATGAGTACTGGTGAGCGGTGGTGATTGGCCGTGCATGAGAAGGAACGTGAGTGAGTACATAGCCTACGAAAATATTGGCGAGTGAGTATGAGCGAGCATCGGCTTATACACGGTAAAGTAACTTACACCCTAAAAAGTGAAGATGGGTGTAAATCTGTCTAATTGACACCTTTATGCCCTTTTTGGATGTAAGGGTGTAAGTTACAGACGGATTGAGACCTTTATAGACCTTTATGGGTCTATAAGGGGTCTACATATAAATTTCTTTTCACCCTTCCATGTACACAGATACATGAATAAAATGATTGATTGATTGATTGATTGATTGATAAAGTTCCTTTGACCTTTAACCAAAGGTCTATTAGAGGCCTTTGAGACCTTATAGACCTTTATAGATTCAGACCTTTATAGACGATGAGACCTTTATATACATGTAATATATAGTTATAGACCTTTATTCACTTTTAAGGCCGCGTATGTTATTTTACAGTGTATATTGCCGACCAACGACGCACAGTAAGGGAAAACCGCGGCTCATACGCGGGTTATAGCCGGGACTATACGGTAGCCGCGGACGAACAGAATTCGAAGCACTCGCGCGCGCGAATACGCAGGAACAAACGGCGACTCGCAACCCTTTCTCGGCGCGGCTCGTAAATACCTCAAGAGAGCCGCACGTTGACTTTGCGTTTCGCTACGCTGCCGCGATTTATGATTCTTTGGCGGAGGCCAGCTCGCAGCTTCGGGTCACGAACTCCCCTCTAGCGGGAGCGCGCGCTGCCGGGAGAACTGCTTATTACCGAACGAGGAAGGGACCGTCGCGCGAAGAGGAACGACGTAATTAAAAAGCGGCGCTCCCGCGGCGACGTCACGTGTGGTCGCCGCCTCGACGTTTTAAGGCGAATGACCACAACTGGTAACGTTTGGAAGATATTGTAAAGGTAAACACTAGAATAGCACTCCTGCCACGGCGTACTTACGCTATATTAAAAAAAAAAAAAAATCTGAGGTTCGCGATAATGATTACGAGGCACGTCGTAGTACGGGACTCCTGGTTAATTTTGGCCACCTGGGGTTCATTAACGTGCACTTAAATCTAAGTACACGAGCGTTTCTGCACTTCGCTCCCATGTAAATGCGGCCAGCGAACCCTCGAGCTCTGCAGCGCAATGCCCAGCCACATGGGATTCCGCGGCGGTTCTTTGTACAAGGCCTTCAAATTTAAACTACATTAGTGATTTTAACGAAGAACGCTAGGCTAGCTACGCAGATTTTACTCGCACAGGTGGTGTTTATGTGATTTGGCGGACACAATTTTTGCGAACCAGTTGACGCGGCAAATACATCATTATCACATACTTGATAATTTTTTAGAAGTTCGCGTTTATTGTACAGGTTTGTTTGAGAATCTGGACGAAGACCGTATTATAGAAGCCAACTTCGATTTGTGTGATACATTGAAGAGGTTGCGTTTCGAGATATTCGTCATCAAATGTGGCACCCAGTGCGCTAGCTTCGCATTCAGTTTCACTAATTTTGCATTCACGTAAAAGTAATGACAAGTCGCAAATGTTAGTATTCCTTCAGGCATGTATATAATTAGCGAAGGAAACGCTTATTCTGCCGTGTCTTTATTTTTGTTTCTGTCAATTTTCTGGCGCGCTTAAACCGCACTTAATTTGAAGTGCTGTTTTTAGGAAGTGCTGTAGAAACGCAACGTGTATACAGACGCGCTCGGAAGGACACCGTAATTACACGGTTTTTATGCTTTCCACGATTGGGCGCCGTTCAAAACGCGATGCGAACGGTGCTTCGAGCGCGTCCTATACAGAGTCGGTTAGAAACGCATTCTCCGTCATCTGGCGTGATTGTAAGACCTTTCCGCCACCCTGGAGCCGAAACATGCGTGCTTCTGGCGCTTTTGTATGCGTGTATAGATCTGAAAGCAAGGGAATTGCACATTGGTGCTGTGCGTCGTTATTCGCAGTTTCATTGTGGAGAGGATGAGGAATAGCCTCTAACAGATCATTTTAACAGAGTAATGACCTTACTTCTTTAACAGCGGAGCTGTTTAAGCCGGCCGTACGTCGTGGGTCGTGTACAGAAAATGTGGGCCGATCCTGGCGGTAGTGCAGAAAGGGTCCAAGCGCAATGGCACATACCCTATGAACTATCGAAGCTGAACCTGGCCAAGTCTAGCTAAGCATGGTTGGGACTACTTAAGCTTAGTCAGTCATCGATAGCCAATCGATAGGCAATCAATAACCAATCGATACTCGATCAATAATCAATAAATTCCGGGAAATGCTGGTGATGACTCGGTAGTGCTTTGCCTAGCCCAAATACATGGCCAATACATTGCGATAGCCAATCAATGGCTAATCGATAATCGATCAATACTCAATAAATTCCGGAAAATGATGGGATGATGGCTTGGTAGCGCTTAGCCTAGCCCAAAAGCCAGAGAGACAGCGGAGCCCATCAGCTCCGCTGTCTCTTTAGCATTGCGCCTTCAGCTTTCTTTCGCTCTTTCGGCCGTTATCGTGCTTTGGCGGTGGTCGATGGTCGGACTCGGCAAGGAAAACGTTCGTTCAATCTCTCGTTCGTTCGGGCTATTTGCTTATAGTGACAACCTGCACAATTTTTTTTTGCCTTTTTCTTTCGTTAGTTTGAGGCTCTGACATTGAGAACGCAGAAAAACACTGGTAAGCTTCAGTGCGCCCTAAGTAGTTTACTGTAATAGTTCTTTCTGAACGAGTTTCGGTTTCCTTTCCCACGAAGCGTGTATGGTTCACGACCCAGAAGGTGGCCTCGTGGAAGCACAATATCGTGACGTTTAGGCCCGAGCTCCGGCTTGCTCGGGGGTCTGCCATTTTGCTTACGTCACCGGGTCGCGCACCGCGAAAGCGACGCTTGATGTTAAGCAACATGCCCGACGATCGTCCACTCAATCTGTCCACACCCATGGTCCCAGTCCGGGTTGGCGACGTGTGAGCTAACGTGTTGCCTTCCGCGTTGTAGTCGCTGTTACCGCCCGGCAACGTACGTTGCCGTGCCGTTGTCACGCATGTCGCTAGTTTGTCGCTTTCGTCATTCTGTCGTCAAACTTTTGTCGTACACGGCGTCACGACAGCCGTGAACGTTGTCGCGCACTTCGTGACTCTGCCGTCGTCAATCCTGCCGTTAACGTTGTTGCCGTGTCGTTTTCGATACCGTCGCCGTGTCCCCGTCTTCACTCTCGTTATCGTTATTACACCGTCAAAAGTTGTTGCGCCGTACACATAGCGACTCCCGGCCATTACGCAGCTGGGAACCTCGGAGAGGACCTTGGCTCAGTGGCGTTCTGCTGGTCGGCAAGAGGTCGCGGGTTCGTTTACAGGTCGCAACGGCCGCATTCGTATATGGGGGGCCGGGCGCAATGCAACAACTTTCGTGTATCGTGCTTTGGTTCCAGGTTAAAGAAACCCAGGTGGTCAAAATCAACCCGGAGGCCCCTATAGTGGGGGCCTCGTGATCAGATCGTGGTTTTGGCACGTGAAACCCCCTAATTTTAATTTTAGAGTCAGCGCAAACAGGAGGCCGCGGTGCTCAAGCCGAAGCTGTTTCCTCTGGTCGCCGCACTGCTTCGCAGTCCATCGTGTAAGGCTTTCGTTTCCTCCGTGTTACTTCATCGCCCAGAGTTGTTGCGCGTTCGCTATCACGCCGTGCAATATGGGGGCACTCGCGGTGAAACGGCTGCAGCTGTACTCCTCGTAATCGCGGACTTCGCTGGCGGGCTCGGAATAAACTAGGACGCGGTGGCCTCCCTTCCGCACCGTGTTTGCTGTCCGGCGCGTGTGCGACCCGGATACATCAGAGCTCCGGCCGCTGTGTGTATCTCATCAACCTCACTCGCCAGACGCGCTGTAGAAGGATCGGGTCACTTTGCATCAGACGAACGTCGTAGAGCGAGAATTATCTTGAAGTGGCGTAATGCCGAAAAAAAAAAAAAAAAAACGGCGGGGGGAGGGGGGGGGGGGGGGGGGAGCTGCAGGAATTTATCGTTCTTTATACTTCTCACGTGCTCATGATTGCGTATACGAGGCACCGGGCGACGCCTTCTCCGCGCGTGGTCACAATTTCCTGTTCACGATTGACAATTTCAAGAAATGACATGTTTTCACGAATTCATGAAATGACAGCCTAACCACTCTAACCGATAGCGTTATCGAAACACTTGTTATTTCGGCAGCCTTATATATCTCTCTCGATCCGCTGAACAAAAACGAGAACAAGATGAAAGCAGGAGCCAACGTTTCGACAAGTGGACGTCCTTTTCAATGCGACGACAAGTCCACCTGCCGAAACGTTGGCTCCTGCTTTCATCTTGTTCTCGTTTTTGCCAATCGTCTTGAATTTCCATCTCCCGCATTCCCCGTGTTTTCCCTCGATCTGCCTGAAGGCGCGCGGCGAAACGCGATTTACTTCGTTTATCTGCTCGATGTGGTTTACCATCGCAGTGAAACAAAGGAGGGGCTATTATGAGAGAAATTTAGGAGGAAGACTCTAAACTAAATTTAGGAAGGCAAAATGCGGGCTTTAAAAAAGAAAGAAATAAAAAAAAAAACTGAGCCAGCACTTGGACCGCTCACTCTTTCGGGGAATAAAACCAGAGACCTCGCGCCTGGCATCGGAACGCCATAGCGACTGAACCACCGGATTGTGCGAAGGTTGGGCGCTTTCATTTCCTGCGATAGTAATCAACCTTGTCCAGCCAAGTAAAAAGAAAGAAAGAAAGAAAGAAAGAAAGAAAGAAAGAAAGAAAGAAAGAAAGAAAGAAAGAAAGAAAGAAAGAAAGAAAGAAAGAAAGAAAGAAAGAAAGAAAGAAAGAAAGAAAGAAAGAAAGAAAGAAGCGTGAATGGAGTAACCGGTCTACACCGATTTGATCGTCGTTCATTAGCGTCCCTTTAGCCATATCACTGCGTAATGCTTTTTAAAGCTCCCGTCAGGCTCATGTACTGCTGCGTTTCTCGTGAGTTAGTATATATGCGCAGAGGTTAGCGCGCCCTCCGCGAATAATTAAACAGCCAAACTATCTAGTACACCCGCTCGGTGCCAGCAAAACTGCCCTAACACTTCTGCTTTCCCACAGATGAAATACGATTCCGCATTCCGTCTCTCGAACCGTTGGGCCACCCCGAGCACACCACGCTGCTACTTTGGCCGTCTGAATAGATTAAAATACTCCATGCAAACACTACCTGCTGTCGTGTTTCGACGAACGAAATTCTGGGAAACAGTGGCCACGTATCGATGCGGCTTTTTAACCGCAGCTATTGTGATAGAGCTCGGGAAGAAGGAGGGAGGGCCCTGATGGGGGAGAGGGGGGGGGGGTTGTACGTGGAGGGCTAAGGCGACGCTTTCCGTGTTTCCAAGTCGATATCGAGCGGAAGCTGTAGCCGTCGGTGAAGTTTCTTTAGAAACGCGCCCGTACACTTCAAATACTTCCGCTTGTCGACTTCGGTGCACGAAAAAGCAAGACAGAACGCGATCCTGGTCGCCGGACCGTGCAGACGTCAGAGTGTTTCCTTATGAGCGACGCGCTTAAGTCGTCCCGTATTTTTTTTTTTTTTTTCATTCAACATTTTGTAAGTTACGAACCGCGCGAGCTCGGGCGATCGCTATACAATGTGGCGCAGCAGAAGCACTGCTGCACGCTACCGGTATAGACCGAATTTTAAGGTCCCCCCCCCTCCCCCCCCCCCAAAAAAAAAGTATAGCCTTCCTTAGCAAGATCATAATGAACTATGTTATTCCATGCTTTATAATAAGTAAGTGAGTAAGTAAGAAAAAAATAAAGCATTTGGCATTACGACACTACTTTTCGCATTACGACAATACTGAAATCATTGTGACACTACCCATCCCCCCCCCAAAAAAAAAAAAAAAAAAAAAAAAAAAAAAACAGCGCTAAGGACACACGGGCGAGAAAGGAAGAAGACAGGACGAGCGCTGTCCTGTCTTCTTCCATATACCTGTCATGCGTCTTCATCGCTGTTTTCTTCGATGGATTCTTGCCAAGGAGCTCGCGTTCAAAACCTCTCATGACACTACACTCTCTCTCTTTCCCAGTTACAGTCACGTGGGTCACTTTCACTGCCCGGTTCTTAGCGGTGCACCACCGCACGGTTCGTAAAATTAGGCCGCATTGGCACGGACGGACGATCGGTAACGTTTACAACTCGGCGCAGCGCGTATCCCAGTAACCCTTGCGAAAGTGAGCGCCCAAATTCCACTCTAACAGGGCGCAGCGATTCAAATTGCGTGATAAGCGTAACTGTTTCACGTGACCAAACGTTAACATGACCTCCGACTTGGCAGATTGTGTCAGGTTCGAATCCGCACGTCAGAATAGTCCTTGCTCGGAAGAAAGAAAGAAAATTAAAAATATTTTGTGTTCCTTATTCTATCGTTCTCGGCTTGCACAGGGAGGTCTAAAAAGAGCCACGGTACGTTGTTTCCTCGAACAAACCAAGTACTGTCCAAGCTGTTAACTTGTCAAGGAAGGCAAAAAAGGGGTCAGCAAAAAGTTGTCACCGAGGTATGGGACAAACAAGACCGAGCACGTCCGACGCGCCGAGGCGAATCTGAGAAAAGAAAAAAAAAGAAAGAAAGAACGAACGACGAGCAATGCCGAGTTTTGCACTGCAGACACGCGATCCTAGATTGACGTGCGAACGAACCCCTGAGAATGAGAAGGACCAAAGTAAGAAAGAAAGAACAACAATACGAAGGAAAAGGCTAAAGAAGCAGGAACTGCGACCTGCGTGCCACGGTAGGAGTGCAACCGTTACGGGGAAGCACAAAGAGGAGCAGCGGCATCTAAAGAGACTGACCGTGGACCCGACCGACTCTGGTATACCGCAGTTACTCGTGTAAGACCTGACTGTGCGTAAGACCCGCGCTCTTTCGATCATTGGAGCTCGAGAATGCGAGAGAAACGTTTCACCTGGAATATGATTGATTGATTGATTGATTGATTGATAGGGTATGCGTCACGAATGCAGCAAACAACAACGCAAGACGACGTAGTGGCAGGCTCCGAATTACTGTCGACTTTTGACATGAGCCATAAGTCTATCTATCTATCTATCTATCTATCTTTCTATATATATATATATATATATATATATATATATATATATATATATATATTAGAGAGAGAGAAATCAGAAGCACAACTTCGCGGTTATCTTGTACGCTCGGCTACTTGTATACAAGTAGCCGAGCGTATACAGATCCAACGCGCATTTTTACATGCCATATGCTTTTAATACTGTTCATATTCAGCAACGTGTTTTGCAGCATTGCGTCTCCGGCAAATCGGCAATACGTGTTTAAACTCCCACCACGCGACCCACGTAATCCGCGCGACCCGTCTCCGGGATCCACATAGTTCACTATTGCGTTGTCTCCAGAAACGACCAACCCCACTCTCGGTAAGAAGCCGAGACGCCCGAGGAGACGCACCGAATCCCGCGAAAGAATCAACCGAAAGCTTCGCTCTAAATAAAGGAATTATGCGCTTCAAGCCATGCATTCGTTTCAGTGAGAATGTTTAGGTACCCTTTGTTGCCTCACTGCCGAATTCCGTCGAGAATAGAGCCGACCGCCGGCACATCTGTGTAGGGCCTAGTACGGATGGGGCTGCATATAAGTCGATTCGTTATAGGAGTGCTGCCCTGTGTGTGAGCTATTTTCGACAAGACGACAACGACGACAACAACAACAACAAGCAGCCAGCAGCAGCATAGAAAGCTTCAATGAAGCTACGCGAGTCATACAGGAGAAAACGCGGTAGCTAAAACGTACTTTGGCGGCGCGAGCCGTGCAACGCGCCTGCCGCAATTTTCGTCACTAGAGACTCGCTACTTTTTTTTTTTTTTTTTTCGCTCTCTTCTCGCATTGCAGACGAAGGCGTTTGACGCGTACGTCGCTTATAGTATATATACGGCACTTCTGTCGCCGACCCTCACCGTCTTTTCAATCGGGAGCAGTTGCAAATGCTATACCATTAGTGTCGGCTATTCCAACGCCTCCCTTTTACAGCTCGGTTCAGCTTCTCCTCCAACTCGTTACGGTCTCTATACGGGAGGACGAGGAAGTATTGGTGTCCAGTCCTCTCGCTGCCATGCGCGGACGAGAGTAATTGGCGTCGTTGACGGTTTCCCGTTCTTCTTGGCGCCCCCGGTCTCCCCTTTTGTCGTCACCTGGCTCAGAACGCTCTTGCTGCTGCTGGTGGTGCTACGCTGCTTGCTAAAAAAAAAATCACCGCCAATTCACACCTGCGAAGGTGGTCGGTCCGCGAAGCTGTAGATGTGTTGCGCCTAATGTAGGGCAACTTCTCAAACACCGATTCCCATGATGTGCGCCCATTACGCAAACTGCTCTTCAAAGTGACATATGACACAAACCCACGTTTCAGTGCAGTTTACGATAACCTTTATTTTATTTATTACTTTCAAATGACTGCTATAACTGCTTTGTGGTCGCTATGATTTTTTAAAATTTAATTTTACCGTGACTATCTAGTCATTATCGAAAGTATACACGATACACGAGAACACAGATTGATTAGAACAAATTGTGCGGCGAAAAGCGCTACAAGCAGCCATCGTACGGTTCGTAAGAACACTTCATTTCACAGTGCCTAACAATGCATTTGCAAACGATCGTACACGATAACGCTTGACTCAAGCAGCATGCGCCGGCGATAGCGAAACAATGGAATTGTCGATCTCTTTATTTGACTACTGGATCCAAACTGCTAGCGCTGCTATACCTGTCACGTGCTGTCGTATGCGGGCAAGCGATAAGAACAGCGAATCCCTATAATCGCCTCCACTACGCATGGTCACTTTTATCAACTGAGTAAGTTAGCACAAGATCATGTGCTCTCGAACGCGACCGCAGCCTATAGCTCGTAGCTTTTTTTAGGATTAGCAGGTTCTTGGAACCCTGTCCGTCGATCTCAACGGTTACTCTACACATGCCGTCGTGGTGCACCAGGAACTGGTGACGTCAATCCTCCCGGTATCGCGAGGGTTCGCGTCGAACGGTGCCCGTCTGATTATGTAACTTGCGGTCACAACCAAACTGCTTGACGTCGCCGTGTGACGTCGCGAAGACATTCAGAACGCACACTACACCATACGCCTCCGCTTCTGAGTTTCATTGGAACTCCGGGCAAAAACAACGCGCTATAGTCGCTTGTCACACGCTCGGTCGAAACTACACCGCAGCGCCCCGAAAGGTGTGACGTAACAATGTCAAGGTTAGCAAAGTAGGGAAGTTCGATCTACGAACAGCACACAGCTGAAAACTCTGCGGTTATATCTAATGAAGCTGTCTTATACGCACGCTTATACAGCGCGCTGAAAAACACCTTTTCACGTTTCAAATTGCCTCCGCACGACGCAAAACGCTAAGCGAGCCCTTTTCTGGCCCGCGAGGGTAAAATAAATGAAAACGAAACTATACGAAAAAAAAAAAAAAGCGGACCGCGCGCCAGGAATGCGCGGGCTTTGAAACACTCCATATTATATAGTGTGAAACACGGCTAGGTTTGCCATCACGCAATAGCCTCACGCTCACGTTTCAGCGCCTTGCGGGCATGCAGCTGCATTCGAGGGACGACGTAACGGTCGTTATATGAAAAACGCTGCGCCTACTTTCGCCTTTGCTCGGAGCTATAGGCCAGAGCCGCGCGTTTGCACGTTCGGCGCGCTAAGGGCTTTTGAAAGCGGCGCTGAATTCCACCGCGTCAGCCTTTTCATGCCGATCGACGCTCTTTGCTTATGGTGCGAAAGCGCTTTGACCTCAACTTCATGCCGACGAGGAGAAAAAGAAAGAAGAGGAGCTAGGGTGTTGTGATAAGGCGCTGTTTTTACGACGTGTTGTGTCAACAACGTGAGGAACGAGAAGTCTCGCACAAGGTGATAGGTATAGCGGCTACAGTAATTGATTAGAGAGCAAAAGCGTGTGTAGCTGATATCCTATCGACGGTGACACCTTAAGTATGTAGCGGCTAATACACCGCTCTCCGATTGAGAGGCAACTTGTGCATATGCCACCCAGCCAATCATACATTCCCTTATTTCCGTGACGTCAAGGCTGCTAAGGGCCTTTTGAAAGCGCGGCTGAATTCCAACGCGTGCGCCTTTACATGCACGCACGCCTTCCTTATGGTGACAAAACGCTTTGACTTCAGCTGTCGACGTGGAAGAAATCGGAGAGGCGGTGCCTATCCAGCTGTGTTTTTACGACATGTTATGTCACCAACCTGAGGAACCAGAAGTGCTAATAAGAAGATACGTGTTGACGGCTGCATATAGATTAAAGAGCAAACACTGGTACAGCCGATGTTAAACCTATATATAGTCTACGGCAACGTATGAATGCAGCGACAAATACACCGCTCTCCAACTCGGAGATGATTCGCACGGATGCGGAAGCCAATTCCGTATACCCTCATTTTCCATGACGTCAGTGCCGCGCATGGGCTTTTGAAAACGGCTGAACGCCGCCACTCCACTGCGTGCGCCTTTTGATGCACGTAGGCATGCTTTGCTTACTGGGAGCCATATCTGCAGGGTGTCCCAGCTATCACGCAGCACGATTTTAAAAAAGAGGAACGGCGTTACGCGAAGCAAAGCTAGTGCGTATTGTTTCCAGTACAGTGGAGTAGCCGCCATGCAGTAATTTTTTCGTAACTAAGATTTAATTAGGTAATTGTAATTAATTATCTAACTCGAGAAGTACTGTCCTAATTATCAAAGTGTCAATGAGAAAGTTGTAGAGCAACATGAAAAACTACCGATACAGCTCTCTGTCGCTCAATACGTGCTATATAAATATGTGTTTCCGAGTGTGAAAGAAGCCCGCGAATACACGCAGAATTTCCACGCGACTGGCCGCTATATATATATATATATATATATATATATATATATATATATATATATATATATATATATATATATCCAATAAACGCACGTGATGGAACCTGTCGCGTATGTGAAACGACGCGGTTAATTAATTGCTATACAAATAACGACGATGCGTACGATTGTATTTACTTTCATCCAGTACCTATATTACTTTCAAGGCAATGTTTATGTTTATCCATCACAAAGGTCACAACCTTAATCCCGCTTTTATGTTTATGCACTACGCGGCTCACGCGCTCTATAGGTATACACCGAAAGTTCAAAACACCAAATCTAATTTACTAAAGCGCATTAGTGTTGCCATCTTGGACTATTATAATGGTGCCGCTCTTTATCTGTATAACAACCAAATACACGCTACTATGTACAGTCGATTCGCATGCACAATAAATGGGTGCACGGGTGTGTTCGATGTTCCATGATCTCGTTAATTTGACCTCACTAAGCACAAAACTATGATATTGTTCGTGTGATCAGCACAAGAGGGCGGCGCGCGCGCCCACAAATCGAAAACAAAGTCGTCTATACCGAGCTTTGCGTTATATAAAGGCCAAGAAAACCCAGATTGTCTAGATCAACCAGGAGCCCTCCACAGTATACGGAGTGTCTCATCGCCGCAGTCTTGATCCGGGACGTTCACTCAGTCAATAGAGAGTGTTAGAAACAGTACGTGTCACCGTGCGTCTGCGCGTAACCAAAAAACCAAGGTCCTTTGTACGCCTGGCCGATCACAATCATCAGCCCATTCATGCGTCCACTGCAGGACGAAGAGCTCTCCCAGCGGTCTCCAATTACGGCTGTCTTGCGCCATCTGACACTACATACTCTGCCTGCAAATTTCCTCATTTCGTCACACCACGTAATTATCTGTCGTCCTCATCAGCGCTTCCCTTCTCTTCTGTAGCTCTGCATTCTGTAGCTCTACTACTACAGTTTATCTGCCCTATACGCATTGTATTGCCGGCCCAACTCAATTTATTCACTTATTCTCGACCATAGAATATCGGCTACCCCCGTTTCCTTTACAATTCCACGCCACTGTCATCCCTTCTCTCAAAGTTACGCCTATAATTATTTTCGTTTCATCGGTCGGGCCTGGCCGATACAGCGCCCCGTAAGCTTTGGTCCCCCGTTTTCCAAATCGCTCAACCAAAAACACTGCCTCGATCCTGCTATAGGATGCGAGTCTTTCGTTTCCTCGCGTATATACATAAACGTATTTGCGCCTCAGCGAGCCGCGCGAAGCCAATCGAGCAAAAGCTTGGTTGGCGCGCCAGTTGCCGACAGCGCAGATTTCCGCGTATATACTTATATACTTTCGGTCGTGACAGTTGAACCGAGACTGCCGCGCACCGAGCGCTCTCCCGACAACACGACTGCGCTTCAGCCGCGGTATAGCTGACAGCCAAATTGCCGCTCCCCTCTGCCAACGGCTGCCACTCGTTGCAAGCGTATTCTAGCTGGGATACAGGGACACTAGGATAGACTTTAACGGCGACGCTCCAGCCGGGCTCTCCAGTGGTTCGAACAGAGATTGGCGCTGTTGAAGCGACAGATACATGGGGGCACATACGGACGAGTTGGCGTCTAGCCTCGCTGCAAGTCACCGAAAGTACCGACTTTTCGTACAAATATATATACCTATCCCCTTCAGACACGAATTATGATCGACTGTCGATACATGTGTGAAACATACATAATTTTATGCCAGGGTGCTTGAGACTCCACTGAATGCGAATCAAGGTGGTAGAATGACTGTTTGTGCATGTTATGATGAGTCATCATAATTACAAAGTAACTAAATAGATGGATATTGTAAAGTCAGTCATGCTCAAGTTTCTTCATAAGAAGGATTGAAGCACCCGCTCGAATTACATGCACAAGTTACTTACTGGTCACAAGCATTTCAAGAAAAAAATATATTTCATGCGCCCCACGTCAAATGTCATGTAAAACACGGTAGTGCCTTCACCAAAGCGGTACTCTGGAACGGTATCACTCAGCAGCCTAATGTGTGTGCTCTATTCCTTGCTAGCACTGCACAGAAATGGCAAAAATAGGTCGCGTCCACAAACGTAGACGCAGTGTCCGAGAGCTTTGGCGCTAGTGTTTAGGGAGGCTGAAAGTATGGAAAATATGTAATAAATAATCGTTGGCACCTGCTCACTGCAGGAGCGCCCTGGTTGGTGGTGGCTCTCGTTTTGTTTCCTTTCGGCGGTTGTATAATGCGGCGCTTATCAGTGGCTATGGCATCCTAAAGCTGAGCACGACGTCTCGGGCTCGATACCCGGCGGCGGCCGCCGTTTCTATGGGGTAGGAATTGGATCATGGGACCGTGATGGGGCAATTCAACGGGGTTCATGATAAATGGGATCATGGGGCCACGACGGGACGCCACTCAATGGGGGTCGCGGGGAATGCCATCACCGGGAACGGAACCATACCGATTCCATCCGATGGCGCCGGAAAGGAAGTGCATCCTTTTTAGATGATTACGAACGTTCTCTTTGTTGTGTCGTTCTTCGTCAATCGATACAAGGTCTACAGCAGGCGTCCCCTCCATCGCGGTTTGTACGGCAGACTGCCTCCGAATCTACAGCAAAGGGAAAGAGGGAAAGAGAGAGCCCCAGCGAATGCTGCCGTTCTTCGGATGAGGCTCGTTAGCGCGCCTTTCAGGAAATGGACAGAAAGACAGAGAACCGCACGTGTAGGTTCGTGCGAAGACGCCTGCGAACCAGCTGCACGCGCGAGTTTGACCGGCGCCTCGCGGGACGGGCGCGTGTAAGGCAGATACACTCTTAACGGGAATGAACGAGATCCCATTAGACGCTGCAGCTGCAACTGACAACGCGCGCAGGTATGTAGTTGTCTGTGTGCGTAGGCGTCTCTGCAACCAATTTCGAAGGGCCGCCGCCGAGAGATTCAGAGACGGTAGAGACAACGTGTGAGACAGCTAGCTATAGCGCGCGCGCACACACACACACACACACACACACACACACACACACACACACACACTGAGATAGATAGATAGATAGATAGATAGATAGATAGATAGATAGATAGATAGATAGATAGATAGATAGATAGATAGATAGATAGATAGATAGATAGATAGATAGATAGATAGATAGATAGATAGATAGATAGATAGATAGATAGATAGATAGATAGATAGATAGATAGATAGATATAAGCTATACTATGTGGCTCGGGAAAGGGAAGAGGGTGAGAAAGAGAAGGTTGATTGGTGACATGCGGAGATTGAGAGAATTGAGAGGCTAAGGGCATTGAAGTAGGGAACACGTTGCTAAGGCTCTGTAGTGAATACAAGCGATGTTCGTGCATTTCAACGCTCTTTAGACTTGAGTTATCAAGATTACACGGCATCATAATATCTCTGCGCAATTAGAATGTGTGTGTATCTTTTCAGTTGTGTGTATACCCTCCCTGCAAGAACCCTCGTGAGAGGGTTGACAGTATGAGCAAATAAACAACGGACAGATATACTCAGTCTTGCGTCTAAACCTGCATCCTTTACTATAACCTCGTAGTCACCCCACGGTACCAGAATAACCTGTTCTAACGAGGGCTGCGGTTAGAGAAGGCGTTTAGGCCAACGCCAGTCGATTTCGTATGCCTCCAGGGCAAACACGCTTTAAATTGTATTGGTAGCTCGCAGACTGGAGAATCGGTGCGTTGCGCAAACCGACGTGTAAACCCCCTGCACTGTCAGACAGACGGCACGCAAGTTCCTGCACGCGCTTATACGCGCGACTATGACGCAACCTGAATCTTTCAAATACTTCGCCGCTAAAAAAGAAGACGAAGAAAAAGCGAAGGCCCCCAAACTTCCTCTGTAAGGCCTTGAGTGCACGAACAAAGAAGGATTTTCCTCAATTTCGCTTTCGCGCGAGTGATTCTGTGTTAAGGACGACGACTTCACCGGACTGTGCATCACCGTTCTACGTCCTTCTTTGGGCGGCGAAGATCCGGGTTGCGAAATGGGGCTGTCAATTTAATTGGCATCTCATTTCGTGGAGTAAGGTATAGTGGCTTAATTCAATTCCCTTTTTTTTTTCAATTCTGAGTATAGTTGTAAGACCGAACAAATTTCCATTCCAGAAATGGCCGCGCACATTAATTACCGGCCATTCCATTCCTCTGAATCCGGCAAGGCACCACAAAGTGACAGCCTGTCTCGACAACAAGGTGTTTTCCTCTTTAAGACAGCAGTAGCGGAGAGCACATCTGCATACAGGTGTGCGCACTTAGCGCCATCCAAGGGGGGGAGCAAATCAGGTCAATTCCGCGCTGCCAACTCCGGGACCCTGGTGCATGGCGTCTTTCCAACGGGCCACCTTTATTCGTCAGCATACAAAGTATACACAGTATACACAGTTCCGAAAGTTCACGGTAGCTTGGTACAATTCATTTCGACTGTATACCTGTGGCTCTTAAGAGCACGCCCACGAAGCACAATAACATCAGCGCTTTCTCGTATTTCGCCCAAATCGGAATGCAGTCGCTGCGACCGGGTGTCGAACTCGCGACCTTTAGTGTTCAGTAGCAGGAAATCCGTAGCCACAACATCACCGCGGCGGGCAATTGACCAAAAAAGGCCCGACGCCGTGGCTATAGTGTGACTATGGCGTGCTGCTGCTTAGCGCTAGGTAACGAGGTCCTGGATTCAATTTAGCCACGACATGCCGCATTGCACCGCGGGCGGAATGCAAGCACGCTCCCGTACGACTCTGCGCGAAAGCTAGAAGTTTCTTCGACGTCGCCCTTTGATAAACCAAACCCCCTCATTGGATGGCTTCTATAAGGACGCTAAAGAAAACAAAAAGTGTTTGAGCTACAAATATAATTTCAAATTACCGTTCTACAATGCAAAAAAAAAAAAAGCCTGAAAGCCTTGTAAGCGAGGAAATATGCAAAAACGAAAGACGAATGGCAATGCCTGTACGGTGGAAGTTCCAGTATATCTATGAGGCCGTCAAAAATCTGACGTCACCAGCTCGCCGTGACGTCATAGAGTTTTGACGGCCTCTTTTCGGGGCTTCAGTTGAGTATTATCGGTAAAGATATGCTACATTGTATCGTAAAAGAGTCAAAGACTAAACCGAACAAGTCTCCCTGAGCTTGCACCGAGCTATAGCAACAGCGGCCCAAATAAAACATAATCTTCGGAGAATCGAAAAGAGAAAACATTTTTCAGGTTGGTCTACAATTTTCTCATTGACACTTTCGCTCTGAATATACTATTCATCGAAGTTGCTTAATTAATAATAGCTAATTATGTATTCAGGCGTAACATAGAAAATAGTCTGACTTGTTCCAAGCGACGGCAAACAAGATTACCTCTATTCTGTCCAGCTATTTGTCCCTCGCATATTCTTCAATTTCGCCACTTAGGTGGGACACTTCGTATACTCTGAAATCAGTGTAAAGTCACAGTGACGTATACCATTTCTGGGGTTCGCGGTCGGCGAAATTCGAAAGATCTGACCTCCACCTTCCTTTCTAACGACCTATCAGCGCAAACTTAAAGAAAAAACAGACTTTTGGAAGAATACTTTATCAGTCTAATCTGATTTAGCGTTTATCTTTATAGTGTTCCTTGAAATCGTAATACGTTGCTTCCTGCTACTTCCTTTCTTGGGTACACGGTACAACCACAAACAACTGCCGATAAGTAATCGGTCGAGCACCTCGTATTGAGTACACAGTTGGTCGAACACGCAGCGCTGTATATGTGCAGGTCAAATAGGCGCGGGAGGTGTACGGGCGCGCAGTCACCCAGGAAGCGGTCGTTGCGAAAGGATCCGCGCCATCATCCGTGACGCGTGGGCATTTAGCAGGCGCGGCGAGGCAGCGTTCCGCGCAAGTCTGTTCCCTCCCACAAACACCCTCGCGCTTCCCGATCGCGCTAGCGGCAATGTCGTTCGCTGCTCTTTGCTGCCAGAGTTGGAAACCTCATGTGTGCAACAAGGTGAATGTGATGTGGCAAGCGGGTGAGAATCGTAGGTGTTGATGCTTCGCAGAAAGGCGTGGGAATCTGGTATTGCGAGCGGCCTCACTGTAGCCAGAGTAAATGCCAAGACGTCAGGCTGCATTTTTACATAACAAATCTGCGGGGCCCTAAGAGAAAAAAAGAAGGGAGCGAGAGAGAGAGAGAGAGAGGTGCAACTGTGGTACATTGTAACCTCCTCGTTCGATGCCATCGAAACGGCCGTATTCTTGGCTCTTGCCTGCTCGTTTCGAAGTCGCATACGAAATTTTATGCGCCGGCGCGAAACGATGGCATCATTGCTTCGACGTTGTCGACGTGCACGGACATTTTGGCTTTGTTGCTTGCAGCGGCGCAACTTATTCGACGTATATGCGCCCGTGACCTTCGCCTCCGGGAAGTTGGCTCGACTATAAGAGGCACCGCCCTTTCCTCGCATTAAAGTCCGTGTAAACAAGAGGTGATGAAAGGAGAGGGGGGAGGAAGGGGCGGGGGGTATGAGTTTGCTTACAGTAGCAGTAAACTAAACCGGTTGCTACAACCTGTGAACTTACACTTGGCAAGGTTTACTGGTTACTCATAGCTGAAACATGTACTGGTTCTCCTTGTCTACCGCATACATCGGCTAATTTTTCCAGCGAATTCTCTCTGGTTTCATCGTAGGTCACGTGGCTGCCGCTAACAAACAAAGAAACTCGAGATTTCGCTTCCCTTATTCCTTTCTCGCTCAATACGAATTATACACATGTCTACAACTTCTAAGAAGGCGGACTACTAGAATCACAGCTTCCCACCCCCGTCGTCCTCCTCCAGTACGTCCTATTGTATCCATCATCACTGTCCTGTCTCGAGCAAAGCCGTGGACCTCGCACGTGTATATATATAGACAGGCGCCACGCAAAGCCCCAGCTGTCTCTGCCGTATACACGCGAGCCGTCCGACAGCTTCCTGCGTCCTTTTCATCGAAAGGCGTAAATCGTGCGCCCTCGCGCATACGTTCGAGCTCCGGAAATCGCGCGCCCCGAACAGCTGCGGTGCGAGGCGCCGTGTAACCCCGAGATCACGTTTAACGCGCGCGCCAAGCATCACGGAATCGACAGTATAGTGGCGAACAGTTGCCGCTTTGACAGTATCTATCTATCTATCTATCTATCTATCTATCTATCTATCTATCTATCTATCTATCTATCTATCTATCTATCTATCTATCTATCTATCTATCTATCTATCTATCTATCTATCTATCTGCCTACGTCTTGGTGCTCTCATGGTCGTTTCGTTAATTTGGTATGTACCAAAATTCGCGTAGTATGACAAGAGTGTGTGACGAACATAAATGATAGGTCATGACATGCGTGTCATGTAGGTCATCAAACAGCCGCCTACGTCTCGGTGCTCTCAAGGTCGTTCCGTTAACTTGGTCGGCTCCCCGCACACTGTTACGCATAGCATCGATTAGGGCGTGATATCTGCCGGCTTTTTCCTTTTCTTTTCTTTTTTTTTTTCTCCCTGAGTTCTTCCTCTTCACGATAGCAGCTGTCCTCCGTGCATAATCTGTGAACCACATTTTAATCACATGTCCCAAGTTCCAGAAAGAAAGACAGACATAATATACAGAACGCTGCCTATACAAACTATACAAAACGCTACCAACACTTAATCAACATTTATTGCTATCAGAGCATGCACTAGTACCCCTCGATGACGTGTTTTTAGGTTACTGTAGGCCACGAGTCTTGTAAGTAAACTGTAACTGAAGGTCTCATTCTTTTTATCCGTTTCACAAAACTCTTGATTGAGCACTAATCCTGTGGCTGGCGAATCATACTCATCGTCGCTTTTACGCCGTTAAACCCTACATAACTTTGTAGAGTTGTCTCAAGAATACCGCACTACGTCGCGGAAGCTAAAAAAATGTTTTAATGGAATTCTGGGGTTTTCCGTGCCCTGATTATGAGGCACACCGTAGTGGGGAACCGGACTTAGAGCTCGAGTTCGCGGGTGCGAGCCCGGCCGCGGCGGCTGCGTTCCGAATGGGACGGAACGCAAAAAAGAAAAAAAAAAAAAAAGAAAAGAAAAGAAAGAGAAAGAAAACGCCCGTGTACCTAAATTTAGATGCATGTTAAAAAAAAAAAAACGAAATCACTGGGGGTCGAAATTAATCCTGAGTTCGACCCACTATACGTCGTGCCTCATAATCAAACCGTTGTTTAGGCACGCCCAGAAGACCCCCCCAGAATTTAATTTAGAGTTGATTACCATGTATGGCATAATCCGACCCGGAAGCTAGCTAGCTCCCGATTACGCCATGTCGACCTTTTGAGCCAATCAGAGCCGACCGCCTCCGCTATGAACCTCGGTCAGCAAGAAATATAATCAATATGTCTCGAATCTCCTATTTTTAATGACTGGAGAGACTGTCGTTGGTGAAATAACCTTGCACTTTCACTGCCGGTGTCACGTACACGATATCCAGACATTAGAGAGCTTTAGATTAGGGGACGCAAGCAGCTCGCGTACGCTAGGACTAGGGGCCACGGTAGTGCGCATGCGCACACCCAGACGTACGGATCTGCGCATGCGCAATACCGTGGCCCCTAGTTCTGGCGTACGCAAGCCGCTTGCGTCCCCTAATCTAAAGCTCTTCATTGAGTATACCTGACGCTGAACGGCTCAAGCTATACCGCCATACCGCACGCTTCTGTTGTAGACACGCAGTGTACCGTATATAGCCTATAGGATCGACGTGAGGAAGCGCTTCTCTATTGTCTTGTTGCTGTTCCGTGCACAATAATGAGCTCGCCGCTGAATGAAGAATGACGCAGCGTGTAACAACCGAGCGTGGTCGGTCTCGCCTTCCGCCATCAAGCGGCGTGTTGAATTTTGTTATAGCGACGCCAGCGCGCATAATGCGACGACATAGTTTACGAGACAACGAAACGCGCCCGTGTATTCAGAGCAAGAGGGTATGTTCTGTATAGGGGGTTGTCGCTGCACTTAAAAGGGGCACTAAAGAAAGAAAAACAGTATTGTTTGAGCTGCATTAGTAAATTACCGTTATACAATACCAAGTATAAGCCACTCTCACCGTGAGAAGAAGCCGGTAAACTAGAAAAGAAGACATCGACGAAGATGGCGACGCGGCTTTGACAGTCTCGCAACAGCTGGTCATGACGTCATACAATTTGAAGGCTTCTCTTCAGGCTTAAGGTCAACATTTTATCGGTAAAGATTCACTGTATTTTTTTTTTCGTATAGAAAGGTGACCACAAACCTTAGCAAGTTGCAAGAAATTTTATTGAGCAACAGCGGTCGTCCAATAGGGAAAATTATTTCGAAAACAGTTACGTCACACTGACGTACGAGAGCGCTGGAGTTTCGGCGCCAAATAAAAGTAAAAAAAAAATGGAAATTTGACGCTCATTTTCGCTATACTAATAATCAACCGCTCACCGCGAAATGAACAAAACACAGTTTTGAAACAATGCTTTATCAATCTAAACTGATTTATGATTTAATTGTATAAAGCATAAATCAGTTTATAAAATTAGTCTGTTTATATAATCAGTTTACAAGAAGTTTGCGAGTTTATAATCAGGTGCAAGAAGGGCCATTTCCCTTTTACCACCGAGCAAGGACTTTTCGCACAGGCGTCCGTTCACAGCTGACAGGTTTGCTGCAGCCCGGAATATATGAAGCAGTGGGGTTGGAAAAGAGCGAGCGCAGACTGATGGCGAGGAAAGCGGCCTGGTCGCTGTGCGCGGTAAACAACCGCAGACGATCAAAACTGATGTTCAAAAAAAATTAAATTATGGGGTTTTACGAGTCAAAACCACGATATGATTATGAGGCACGCCGTAGTGGGGGGCCCCGCTGAATAATTTGGGCCACCTGGGGTTCTTTAACGTGCACCTAAATCTAAGCACACGGGTGCTTTCGCATTTCGCCCCCATCGAAATGCGGCCGCCGTGGCCGGGATTCGATCCCGCAAAACATGATCTTCCCACCACGGCGTCCGCTCAAAATTTTGACCCTTTCACCCAGACGACTAAGGTTGTGACACCCAGCACACAACCTCGGGACCTTAAAACAAGATGGATGGATCGATCGATCGATCGATCAATCAATCAATCAATCAACCATCGGCGCGGTGGCCCTAAGAAAATGCACTCGTCCAACGCCAGATGGATGTGCGCGACTATATTGCTACGGTTGTTCACGTTTAATGCCTGGCCGAAGCATATTGCATATCGATAACTTTGAGGTGGAAAGCAACTGTTTCTGCGATACAGGCGGTCTTCAGAACGCTGCGCCCTTGTATAATATAGTCTCATGATGTCAGTTCTCTGTAACAGTTGAACACGGCGTGCTTTCCCTCCGCTTTTGCTGAAATATAGTTAACGCAAAAAGCCAAAGCACGTGAGCGTATCATATAGTGGACGAGAAGGCCAGTTTTAGGACGAGCGGCGCGTTCGTTGCAACAGACGCGGTTTCTACACTGAACACAGTAGAACCTTTTATTTATTTTTTTTTTCAGCCCGAAGCCGTATAGCCACAAAATACACAGATATAGCGCGGTTTGGACCGGTGAAAAACGATTTCGTAGGAACCAAACACGGATGGAGCAGTTTGGATCGGTGAAAAACGATTTCGTAGGAACCAACCATCCCAGCCGTTTTTATCTAAAGAAGGCGCGGCTCTGCCGCTCCAGCCGAACCTTAGTAGACGCATTGCGTTTTAACCACGCGAGCGCTCAGGCCAACGCAGCTAGCGCCCTGAAATCAATGGCGTCTCGGTTGTGTGTATATATAGCGCTCTGGACCGAGCGTGATCCTCGCCTCCCATTGTATAGCAGCTGTCCGCGTATAGAGCCAGATCGCTCTCTCCGTGAGATGTTCCTCATTCATGGCTCGCTTTCTAGACTGGATACACACCATGCACGGCTTGTAATAATAATCGAGCGCGGTCAGTCTCGCCTCCCCGCTGTAGCCACGTGTGTGGAATTGCGTTAGCGACGCTATAAAACGCGTCTGTGGTGCTTACAAACAATGGTTTACGAGTCGAGCGATACAAAGCCGTATGCGTGAACTTCCAAAAAACCGTTCGTACATATATAGATGCGTAGGTACATAGTGCGTGCATACATATGTGTATGAATGCGCACGTTGAAAGCGTGTGCGTAAGCTTATTCTACACAAGCACAAAAGAAAGAAAGGAAAAGAAAGCAAGGAATAAAGACGCTACGATTGAAACAGCGTCTGCACGATAATTGAATGGAAATCGTTGGAAACACTCGGAAAGCCAAGGATTTCGACGGGCGAGCATATTTGAAAATGCATATGTTGTCAAATGCAATAACGTGTCTCCACACGTATATAGTCACTGACACATAGAAGGGCTACTGCACTTTAGTGCATCCGGATTTCGCGCTATATGTAGGTAACTGCTTGCTTTTTAGACATGTGATTAAAGCTTCACTCTTCTGCGTTTCTGTGTTCTTCGCGTGGGCGCGCTGCTATTATACATACATGTTTCCCGTGGCATGCCATTAGTTTTGCAGAAATCCGCTAGGTGGTGGAAGTTGCGCGCGAAGAAAAACATTCGTCTGGCTGTAGCGGAATGATACGAAAGTATCCACATTTCAGCCTCCTCGAAAACTTCGCACAGTCAATTCGTAGGAAAAAAAAGAAGGTCCGGGAGTCCAACCTCGGACCTCTATCTTTTTTTTTTTTTTTCCGAGTCTTTGTAGCACCCTCTTACATCAATGTTCTTCACCGATGATGACCGGTTTGGTTGACGAAACGTTGGCTCCAGGTTGAAACTTCTTTTGGTGAAGCCATTGTATAGCGCGATTGAAGAACAAAAACAAAAAAAGCATTAAAGAAAACACAAAGAACACAGGAGCGGACAATACGGGCATTGCATGTAGCGCCGGCCGTGTCCGGTCCTCTGTTCTGTGTGTTTGTTTTTCAATTGCGCGACAATGGCAATTCACCAAGCATCAACCAGTTCGCCCAATAACAAGTTATTCTGAAGCTTTTCTATTCGCTCACTGACAATCATTTTGTCTCAGCCTTCGTGTGACTTTGAGGTTTTCGTCAGCTGCAATAGAGTGGGTGTCAATTGTGAAGCGAATAGCTGTTTGTTTGTTTGCTTGTTTGTTTTCCGCCCCCGCTGACAATGAGGAGACGGTAGCACCGTATACAGGAGGAGAGTGCTTTCAATGAGGCTCGGGAAGGCGTTGGTTCCGGGTTTGATTCCCAAAGCGGGACGATATTTTTTTTTTTTTTCGAATGCGTACTGTGCTTTTCGATTACACTGACGTGGATTCTCCTCCGCTCGAACGGACGGCAACGTGCTCTCACAGTGTTAGCCGCACCGATGCAATGCGTCCTTCTTGGTCGTCGCTGTCTTATCTGTCGTTTCCTGTTATTCATTCCTGACTGGCTGCGACGAAAGCGATCGTTGGAGGACGCGTGTCGACTAGCCGGGTAGAAAAACAATCACGTCACAATAAAATAGGGACGTCTAACAAAGTCTGAAGGCTGCTTCGACTTCTGTCGAAGCGTCCTTAAATTGTTAAATACACCTTACCGATTGGCTTCTCGCTTTCTTCCTTCCTTTCTTTCTTTCATCCATTGATTCCTCCATTCTTTCATTCGTTTTTTTTTTCATTCTTGTATTTTATTCGTTTCTTAATTTCCTTCCATTCATTCATTATTTTATTCATCCCTCCCTTCGTTTTTCATTCATTCATGCCATTCTTTCCTTAATGTCCTTCCTTCCTTCCTTCCTTCCTTCTTTCATTGTTCCTTTCCTTGGCATGAATTGACGCACTGGCATTCGAACAAGTAAAAAAAAGAAGCTATCAAATAAGAGATGGCTATCAGAAAGCATTATCTTGCTTTTCCTTTCAAACCGTCGTGTACGCCCCCATTGAACGTTTCGAGGACAGCGTTAAACGTCGGAAACGACCGTCCATAACGAAAACAAGATTAGAAAAGCGCCCGCGATATTTTTTTTTTTCTCAGCAGGTGGCATAGAACGTGGCTGAATATATACAGGTACACGTGATTCTTACTGCAAGAGCGCTGTCTCGCTTTTTGCAACGTTCGAGGTAGTGGCCACTTTACTCTTGCATATTCTTGGTTTATAGCACGAAAGCACACAGACGAAGACTAAAAGACAGGACCAGTCTTCTAGTCTTCGTCTGCTGTCCCTTCGCGCTATAAACCAAGGATATGTTAGCGTACACCAACTCGCCCAACTGTCCATCCTTTTGCACTTTACTTTTGCTCTCAACATAGTATGCTCACGACTGCTTGGGCAACATCCAATGAGGTCGCTGTCTCTCTCTATAGAGACTGCGCTGTACCGAACTGCGCTGCGCTGCGCTGTTCACAAGGGCAAATTGGTTATTTGATGCGTCGTTTCGGAATGGTTAGTGGATTCAGCACTAAAATTATAAGGGGCCGGAAGATTCGACACAACGAGAGCTGGAGCTCGACCGAATGTTTACTGCACGCAATTCCAAGCTCGACGCAAATCATCGGGTTGTAGCACAAGGTTCTACGCATAGCGTCGAAATAACGCCTATCAACGACTGCTCACATCAATCACCTAAGGGCTCAAACTCCTTAAGGGCGAGGGTGTTTGCAGTGGTACAAAGTAAGCATTCTCTATACATCCTTAAGGGTGTTGAAGCGTTCATGTGATACACCCTCCTAAGCGCGCCAGACAGAGATATCGAGAGCGTATATAGCAAGTTCGCCAGCCCCGTCTCTTTTTTTCCTCTCAGACCCGACCCTGCACACCGCACCGCGGCCGACAGCTGCTTAAATTTCCAACCACGCGCGCAGACACGCTTAGCCGAGAAAAGTATTAAGTCGATGGAGGCCAGAAAGGGGAGGGAACTGCACGGTAGAAGACGCTTCCGCGACTTCGCGCTCGCCGCGCCTGCCCCCTATAAGCGGGGTGTGCACCTATATACTACGTCCAATTAGTTGCGTTCAGCGCTGGCAATGCTATGAGGAGTTTCTACGCGCGCGTCAGTGCGATCGGAACCACTGAAATAACGAAAATCCCCTGGCTCCTATTAATAGGCCTTATTAACACGCGTTTCCTACACTACCTTCCTATTAGTCTCACGTTGTAGACCCTTCTAAACACACGTTTCCTACACATTTTCCAGCGTCAGCAGGTAAACTTCTCCGACCAAAATACGAAATTATTCGCCTCTCGCCTTAAGTTGTTGTAACCAGAACTGAATAACGGATACGAAAAATTCACGGTGCTTTTATTTTTCTGACACCTTATTTGGGAATGAACGAAGCCCTCAAAAATAAAAGAAATTGTCTATTATGCTTGCTTAAAAACAATTCCATACTTCTTTTAATGAGCAATTAGGGTCTAACTGTTTGTTTTGTGGAGCATACATCGCAGTTTATACTTAACGTACGTATATTGTAACTTTACCTCTTCACTGATTGCTTGCTTTCTTCCGAAATGTCATACTTGCATAGGAGGACTTCACCTCAACGTTTCCATTTGACCCGTGTGTGTTCATTTTAATTGATTATTCTTGCTAATTACAGTAATGTAACGCGGCTAACAAAGTTAATTATCAATACTGTATCAATGAACTCGCGAGTGCCCAGAAAAAAAAAAACACTGAGCAGACGACAAGAGCGCGACGCGCAGATGATATGAAGACGACGACGACGCGCGCACGAATACACTTTTAGCAGGCGTCCGCGCGTTCCTCCTTTCATACCTGCAACATCCACAGCGCTGAACCGCACTACTGAGACGAAGCATATTATAAAGCTGCACTCGGCACGTATCAGGCGGGACCGGCTTCGCACAGGATGCGGAGGCAGACGGAACGTGCACTGCGCGGACGGCTCGTGCATCGGCGCGTCACGATATGCAAATGAGGCGCCTCGGCGCGACTGGCCGACTCGCCTGGTAAGGAAGCCAGGCAGGCGCTCCAGTGGTGCTTCTGCGATGGATGACGCGTTCAATAAGTGAGCGACCTTCTCCATCAGTCACCATCGTCGCTTGGATCTCTTCGGCTCAGCTCCGTCGTGGAGATCCCACTTCGTCGCGATAATTCCTCTTTCCGCTGATGCATTTCATGCATTTGAACAGTCGACCCTAACATAAAGGTGCGCCAATCTACGTTCGAGGCCATCGACCAAAGTCTCACGCTATAAATACGCCGCGGTTTCTCGTCAGATCGCCGAATCACGGCCTCCGAGCTCGCGCGCCGATCTCGAAGGCCATGACCGAAGCCACAGTTTCCTGCAATATATTATATTCCCGAGGGGAAATCTGGCTCCACCGTCTATGAGAGTTTCCCAAGAGACGTCTTTGTTTCGCTGTGTCACCACCCACCATAGTGCGCGGTTTGTCTTAAACACGGATAGGCTTAGAAAACATAGATGCTCAGGTAAAGCTTTCTCGATCAGAACGTGAAAATTTCCATGAAAGGTTTTGGTTGTCACGTAATACATCTTACATTACTGCGAAATATATTGCAAGGAAACGAACATCACGTATCGACGCACTATGGGCGTAGACGTTCGTGTCTTGCCTAGGTTTAGCGACCTCTGGAAACCGTTAACGTTCGCTTTATTATACCTGCATAAACAATTCCGCATGCACGAGTGCTTAAGCTGACATAAAAAGTCTCCTTACACAATTAACCATAAAGAAGACAGCATTTCGCACGCTGTTTTGGCAAAGAGCGGGGCTGCTATTGTGGATGTTGTCAAATTCGTCGACTTGTCAGTTCTGATTGGCTCATAGGGCTGCCACGGCGTCTCTGATTGGCTCAATAGGCCAGAATGGGCGGAATTCAACCTGCGGTACGTGGTGGAGTTTCAGAGCGTAAATAATAGCGCTCTCCGGACGATTGGGACAGAAGGAACGCTGTTCGCCAAACGCGCCTTCAAGGTGTCCCGGCTCTTTAAAAAAAAAATATGTCAATCAAAGCACCCGTATTCCCGGAACTTTTCGGAATTGCCGCGCAACCTAGTGCGCAGCATCGTCACTTTTCCACTTGGGTAAATATAAGAAAGTCTATGCGCAAACCTAAGCAGCACTGAGCTTGGTAGTAAGATCCTTCCCTGCCTTTCCCCTTCCGAAGTCGCCGCAGAAATTCTGCTGTATTTCTGTGGACTTTTTCTTGCCTTAATTGACTTTCTGTTCATATGCAACTGAACATCATGCACGACTTTTCCGAGGGTCTGCCGCAGAAATGGCCTGCCTTGAGAGAGAGAGAGTAAAGGTGTTCGCGATAGGAGATGTGTCCATTCCTCTATGTTAAAAACAAGCAATGTTGAAAACGTCTATTCGTATAACCGGACTCGGTGTACACAGGAAGTACGCGTCATGATGAGGCGTGTTTTCAGTACACCGTTAGGTAACCAGGATGTATTCGGAACATTCCAGTCGAGTGAAGTGCGCTAACGAGGTTGCAGGTTGTACGGCTGCGCGTAGAAAGCAAAATGAGGAAATGCACAAGGAAGTCGACGAGACGAGCGTGCCGTTTGCTACCGCACAGCACCGGAAGCCTTTGTCGGAAGATAAGATTAGCAACTCATCGCGTAGCGAGGTTTAGATAGCTTCCTACCGAAGTTACGGATAGGCAGGTAGCGAAGAAGACGTGTTGTCGTATACAGTCGACTCCCTTTATTTCGACCTCGGTTGATTCGACCTTTCGCTTAATTCGAACGCATTGGGAAGTCGAGAAACCCTTCATTGCTGTGGCAGGAAAACTCATTTAATTCGAACGCGAAAGCATGCAGCCGCGGTTAATTCGACCGCCTCCCCCCCCCCCCCCCCTAGCTGACCTCCACGGGCGCCTCCCCGCCCCCCTCATGCTCGCAGCGGCCGGTTTCTAAAAAAAAGAATAAAGAAAAAAAAAACACTTTAAAGAACACACAAGAAATTCAGCAGACGGCGCTACTGCTTCCCTCGGCATCGACGGTCATGGCAGGAACCTGTCCTGCAGTGATGGACTCGGATTAATTTTACCACCTGCGGTTCTTTAACGTTTACCCGATGTACGGTACACGGGCGTTTTTTTTTTTTTCAGTTTTTTTTTTTTTTTTTTCATTTCGCCCCCGTCGAAATGCGGCCGCGCCGCGACCGGGATTCGATCCCGCGTCCTCGGGCTCATAGCAGCCCTATAACGCCAAAGCCACTAATCAACCACGGCGGGTGCCGACGAGTTTGAGTAGCTGGAGTACACGAACGGGTTGTGACGTAAGTTGCAAACGAAAGGTCAGCGGCGGCGACTTTTGATCGGACGCGAGTACGAACGTGAGTGACTGTCGACGCCGATGTGCGATTGGATGCGAGCGCGATGCCTGAGTGGGAGGGTGCCGCAAAATGCGAGTCGAAGTGACTACACGAACACGTGTCGAGTGTTGGTTAGTGTGATTGGGCGCGAGTATGAAGATGCACGCGCGTGTGTGAGTGAGTACAAAGCCCGAGAAAAATATAGGTCAGTGGGCACGAGGGAGCGTCCAGATTTTTCATTCATTCTTCTTTTTTCTTTTTCCTTGGTTTCTTTTTTTTATGGCGAAAGCCTTAGATGGCTCATGGGTCGGAAATTTCACCGTACGCCGTTATGGCACCAGACTTGATGGTCCTACCATTGATGGGCGTACCCACGACCTTTGGTGTTAATTAAAGGAAAGTTAATTAAGGCACTCGAGTCCACCACCTTTGGTGTTAGTTAGGGCGAAGTTAATTGAGGTACAGTTAATTAAGGTAGAGTTAAATAAGGCACTCGAGCCCACGACCTTTGGTGGGAGTCGACCGCGCGACCTTTGGCGGTAATTAGGGCGATGTTATTTAAGGCACAGTTAATTAAGGTAAAGTTAATAAAGGCACTCGAAACCCACGACCTTTGGTGGGAAAAAACAAGTAATAGGAAGTAAGTAACAACACGTACGAATGAGAATGCCAAGTGATTCAATGAACGTCTCGCGAGCGCGCAGGCCCCTTTCGCCTTCAGAATCCTTTTCACTGTATGCTAAAGTGACTGCGAATTTTTTTTTTTTTTTCGGTGGCGGTATACAAACGAAGTCCAGCGACAGCAATTAATCTCCGGCGCACACAGCAACAAAAAATAAAGAAGAAGACATCTTAACGTCCAGCCACGACGCGCACGACGAAACAGCAAGTCACGCGTCAGGGTCTTTCCGGGAGCACGAATTAATGCGCGCCGCACTCTGTTCGTGCGGTGCAGGCCGAGCTGCGGCCGCGGTCGGTCGCTCACTCGTGCTGGCACGTGTAACGTCTTTCCTCTCCGCGAGTCCTGCGTGCCAGCCTGCTTGCTACGTAGCCGGCCGGGGGCCTCTGATTAAACGCGCCTTACGAGATAAAAACCAAAGTGAAGCGGATGCGAAGGAGCCAGGGTTGGCCGCCAGAAACCTGTTCCGCCAGAGGCTGCCGAGAAGCACGCGGTCACACCGCGCGGCTGAACGAGGTGCACGCAGTGTTCTGGCGACGCCACTAACCGTCTAGGATTATTAAGAATAGCGGATTCGAGACAAAACGATAACTTTCGCTGAGCCAATTAAGCTTCACAGCAGCGCCGGACACTAGAACCTTCGCGATAATCGCGAATACGTTCATTAATCAACACAATTTAAATAATGATTTTTTTTTTAAATTCTGGAGCCAAAACCACCGTCTCATTATGAGGCACGCCGATGTGGGGTACTCCGAATTAATTTGGACCACCTGGAGTTCTTTAACGTGCACCTCAATATAAGTATACAGGTGTTTTTTGCATTCGCCCCCATCTAAATGCGGTAGCCGTGGTACTAATTGAATTTGCGATTGTTGACTTTATCCCTGCAATGTCCAACGCATAATATACGCTGTACGCCCAGTTTGATGCGTCAAAATGCTGAATTTAACGTGGGAAGCTTAACGCATTGCAAAGCCCATAGTTGCGTTTCTGACATGTCGAAGTGAAGTTTCAGCTATATATGGACAGTCCAACGAACCAATTAATTAATTACTAATAATTATAACTCCAAAAACCTTTCACTGTTTTTTGTTTTACGCCAAGGTGCTCTCCTTGGCGATAAATAAATAAAATATAAAAAGTTGCTCTAACTTTCTTTTATGTGAAACTGCGTTTGGCATTACATGGCCGTGAAGGCGCGTTGCAATAGCAGAACTGAAGACAGCCAGCACTCTCAAACTATAAGATTCCGAGAAACCGGTACTCAAAATCTGCAGCCACTTTACACGTTTCCCAGTGCACTGTGGAAAGGAAAAAAAAAAAAAAAAAAAAAAAAAAAAAAAAAACTCGATACGGGCGAAATGTTAACAGCAAGAGCGGTTAACTTCGCGGCACGTTTCGACTCGGTATTTCTCACAAGTGGTGCGATGCAACATTGTGGCAAAAACGTTATGCTTTGAAACTGCCGACACAACTTCAGTTCTACAACTACAAGAATGCGCCGAAATTCAGTAATTAAGACAATATTACGGTTTAAACTGTGCAGATTTCTTGTGTACAGATCATCTGTTGCAGTAGATCTGCACTGATTGCATTTGCAACATATATTTTGTTCCGGGGGTCTGTGCAGATTCCATTTGTACAGATATTTTGTTCCGGCCGGAATCTGTAAAGATTTGTTGTGTACGGATCATCTGTTGCTGTATCTGTACTGATTCCATTTGTACAGATATTTTGTTTCGGCCGGGATCTATAAAGATTCCTTGCGTACGGATTCCCTGTTTCAGTTTCTCTACTGGTTCCCTCTGTAGGCATACAGAAGTGGACTGAGAACGATGACGGCGTAACGGAACGGAACGAAACGGAACGAAACGAAACGAAACGAAATCAGTCCGGAGACCTCTACTCGGTGTCACTCATAGTGCTCGCTATACATTTTTTTTTTCATTAACTTACGAAGACAATGACGAAACAAAGAATATTTATAACCCAAAGCCCGGCGTTAGGAATGCTCCTCAAGTTGGCTTCTTCTCGATACATGCTGGTTATCTCTCTTCTTCACTACAGCCTCAATGTAAAAGGGCGCAGCAGCTATGTGCGAGCATGCCTCCCCAAGGCCTGCTTTGCAGGTGCAGTGTGCAGCCATGCAGTACCTAGCCTTTTACGTGAAGCCATGGTGCGAGTAGCTTTTCATTGAATCATTCTAAATGACGAACCTGGAAGGGCATTTTTTTTTTTTTTTTTTTTTTTTTTTTTTTTTTTAGGCAAGGCCAGCAGAATTGACGCAACATAAAAATTACTAAGGCTGTGGAATCACAGTGTTGAGTTCTCGGGGTGATTTTCGACTGATTTTCATGGCGTGATTTTCCTGGTTCACTCAACCAAAGCGCGTATGCGCTTAAGCGCGCATCGTTGACGTACGACGCACCACTCGATAGCCAAGTCAGAAAGGCACTTTGAAAATGACGTTGGACGGTTCGTGCGTATTGGCGACGCAGCCCTGCTCGCGTAGGCATGCGAGAAGTCATGGCGGCCGCCGCGGACGCTGC